>NC_056748.1:445833153-446003153 GCF_019279795.1 Protopterus annectens | reverse complement strand
CCTGGTTTGTGTTCTAGTAGAAGCAATGTCCATTTTATGGTCTTGAATACAAGAGGGGGACATAGTAAACTGATTACCTGATTACTTATTACAGTGAATTAAGTTTTTTTTATATATATACTTGAAGAACTGAGGACATGGGGCACTGGTTGAACTGGCTATGCTTCTGCCTATAACAGAGCTTTCCCACATTCTAAAACATGCCCAATGACACATCACATCAGCTGCTTTCATGAGATTATTAATTTTTGGACAGTTGTCTCCATTTCTCCATTAGACTGTATATAGATTGGAATGCATGTTACAGGGATGGAATCTCTCTCATACAAATATTCTGAATTTATGTACTGTGGACCAGTTTCAAGTATGAGAATATAAAGAATGATTTGTCTCAGGATTATATACTTTAGTGCAATAATCATACCTGTACTTTTTGTATCTAGCAATTTGACTATTTCAGGGAACTTGGAATAACAATCTACACAGGTGTTATATACGGCTTACCCAAAATGGAAGAAGTCAATACCCACTCTACTCTATGGGTAAACTGGTACAAAGAATGCCACAATCTCTTCTTCTGGAATGGTATTATACTATGTGCTGCATATGGCACAGCACTGCACTACTTGTTCTGTCTGAATTGACAGTCCTTGCCAAAAGATTATATCTCTCACTCTTCCTTTGCATATTAGTACTCCCTGCTGTGATTCATATATCCAGTCAAGCATCTGTCTTCTTAACTAACTGGGACCTATTATTTTGTCAAGTCTGAACATTAAACCCTGGATACAACTTAGTTCCCTTGAAGAAAAATAAGAATGAATTTCTTTCTCTACTGATGATATTTACTTATGCCACTAACCACTGTAACATCTTTCAGTAACTGCAGCTGTATGTTAGAATCAGTATATCCCTGAAATTATTTTATTTTTTTCATCTGTCAGTGACAACTGCAACACTGCTAAAAGAATCTCTAGTTCTTCTAATAGCCTCTCATGTTTCTATGTAAATATACTGTGCTTAACATATACGTTATGTGTACATCACTGCCTGGTTTGTATTTCACATTCAAATCATACTTGTGCAGATAAAGTAAAATTCTTTGCATTTAGATGGTGCCTTGTATAAGAACTTTATGAATATGTTTTGTAAGAATATGTGGTCTGCTACCATATGAACTTCTCTACATAGGATATATTTATAAAACATTTCTCATCCATGTACTTTTGTTAACAGATCCTTTTGATTTCACAATATGCCTTTTGAGCACATGAAAATGCTCTCGATTCATAGGCATCTGGTCTATTCTCTTCAAGGATTACTGCTCCTGTACCATTCAACCTGTAATCTACTTGCAACACATCTGGCTTTCTTGTGTCATGATATTTTAATGTCAGAGCATCAGCATCTAGTTTCTTGAGCATTTGAAAGACATTTCCTGTTCAGAGCTCCACTCCCATGGAACATCTTGGTATAAAAGCCTTCAAAGAGGCGCAGTTATCTCAGACTAATTATAATAAAACTTTGAAAGATAATGAATCATTCCCAGAAAAGTATGTCTTCTGATCTTTCTGTTTACACAACTGCTCACTTTTTTTTTGGAGATGAAATCAGAATTTGATTCATGTATTTCAGCCACATCACACATATTTTTTTGTAAATGCTCTTATTTATCTTAAAATTATGCTGTATTAATCTATTTAGCAGCTCTGCCAGTCTCCTGTACATTACTCTTGTGTGACCTTATGCTAATAACTTGTCAATTATATTTACAATATCCTTCAATCCCTCAGTTACTAAAAAGCTCTTTCCTGCTGATAAAATACTAAATGGAAGTCCAGGTAATCTGTACCTTTCCTATGACATATTAGGTGCCTAAAATTTGAAGCGGGTTTGCATCTGGATTCTTGAGATAACTGTTTCATCAGAAGGCAGTAGATAATGATCTGTTTTAATCACTTTATTCAGATCTTGTACATTAATATACCCGTAAACTGTATCTTTCTTCAAAACAATGACCACACTATCCACTCATTCAGCTGGGTCTAAGTGCTTCTTGGTATAGATAAGCTTGCCATGCAATATTAAATGCTGTTAGACTTTATTCCCTAAAACTCCTTACATTTTCTTATAAGAATGCAATAATTACAAAGCATCAGGACTTATTTTTAGTGATATTCTGCTGACAAACCTCTTATCCCTGTAAACAAAATCATGCAGGACATCATTACTACAGCTCTACACAGTATTTCAGATGTAGCTACGACTATATGAATGATTTTCTATTTATATATTCTTTGCTATTACACCATCAGTCTCCTCTGCTTTAGTCACAAGCCACATGCGTTACATATCAGGAAAATTTACATATTTAAGCACTGTTACATGAGAAAAGAAAGCTGCAGATGTTTTATTCTACCAATGGCCAGATAACTATGTGCACCAGCGTTTTGTTAAGTATTTTCTCATCTCAGTTGTCTGAAAGTACTTTATGAAAAGAAAAAAAAAACACTATTGTGTCTACTTTAAAATGAAATGTTTTTTGCAATAATTCTCAGTATTTTTTAAACTGTTTGACATGCACTCATTTCAATTTTTCTGATTCATTTCCAGATTTCACTGTATCAAATGTTTTCATTTCAGTGGTACCAGCAACAGTTATTTTTCTTATTTCTGTTCAACCTGCAAATTCTTTTGAACAAATTGTATTTGCTTTTGCTCCTTTAGAATGCATATTTTAGGACATATCCTACCTTTGTTAAAATCAGAACAATTTTTGTTTTGCTTTGAGTCACACCTACTGCATGAAGCATGGATAAAACTATATGACCATTTCTCTGAACTCCATTTCGCATCTTCATATGATTATCTTTCTGATAGGTTCATAGATCATAGTCAAATACCAGGTTAGCTGCCCTTTTGGGACATTTTAAGCCCGGACAGTTTCCCATTTCTGAGACTCAACCTTGTACCCTGTGTTTGTCAGGTAAACACATTAACCACTGCACCAACTTCCCAGCCAATACCAATTGCTTTAGCAACATATCCTTACTTTCTCACCCATGCCTTTTTATTTGACTAGCATTTCATTTTACACATACTATTTTTCTGAGATAATGGTTTTAACTGTACAAGATCCATTTCATAGGTTCATAGGTTCATAGGTTCATAGGTTTATACTAGGCTATCTGCCCTAAGGCATTTATAAGCCTAGCCCAAATTATTGTGGCTTACGCCACCCCTTATATGAAAAAATACTGTGCCCATTAGTTTGTTGTGCCTCTGTCCAGCAGTGACCCAGAGATGATTCCCGGGGTAAACCTACGATCTCCCATCCACAGGTCTAGATTTCTCTTGAACAGAGTCAGCGAGGTGCTCTGCCTCACATGGACCGGGATTTTATTCCACAGCATAGGGAGTCTCTGAGTGATAAATCTATCCCTCCAGCACGTCCTATTTATATCCGTGCTAAGGTTTAAGTCGCTTGCTCTAGTGGTTTTGGTGGATTTGGATTTTTGAGGTGGAGCATGTCCATTAATTCCGGGTTGGACATGGCCTTGTATGTCAGGCACATGTCACCTCTGAGCAGGCGGTATGCGACTGAATAGAGCTGGAGTTTCTTCAATCTGGCAGCATATGACAGATTTTGGAGTCCCTTTATCCTTTTGGTGAGGAACTTTTGGGGTCTCTCCAATTGCTGCAGATGTCGGGTGAGATACATCCCGAATGGGGCATTGTACTCGATCATTGGTCTGATAAGTGAAGAGTACAGGGGAACAATGACCTCACTAGATCTGGATGTGAATCCCTTCATGATCAGGTGGGCAATGTAGAAGGTCTTTCTAACCACTTTAGCAATGTGAGTGTCAAAAGAAAGGCCACTGTCAACCTGGGTCCCCAGGTCCCTGATAACCTCTTCTGTGCTTAGTGGATTGCCACCTATATGGTAGCTTGGGGTTACCTTGTTTTTCCCGAAGGGTATGACTATACATTTTTGGCGTTTAACTTCAGGCCATGGCTCTGGCACCAGCTATCTGTTTCCGTGAGTCCCTTCTGAAGGATATCCGTGTCCGATGCACTTTCCACTATGGCGCCCAGTTTGCAGTCATCTGCAAACTTTGTCAGCCAAAGTCCTCCCATGTTGGCCTGTACTTCTGAGAAGTAGATGCCAAACAATAGGGGCCAAGGACCGAGCCCTGTGGGACACCACTTGTGACCGGCTTGGAGTCTGACACAGCGCCAGCAACTCTAACCCTGTGGGTTCTGTCCTTAAGCCAGTTTGCAACCCATCTTGTGACATATGGGTTTACATTTAAGCTGGTAAGTTTTTCTACAATACCGAGTGGGGTATTGTGTCGAAAGCCTTTGCAAGGTCAAGGTAGGCTGTATGGACTGCCTTTCCCTCATCAATGGCCTTGGTGACTATTTCAAGAAGTCGACCAAGTTCAAAAGGCATGATCTTCCCTTGACAAAGCCAAACTGGGTCGGGTCCAATGTCTGCAAGTCCCTATATCTTTGTTTATGAGCTCCATTATGATCCTCTCCATAGCTTTGCAGACTAGACTTGTTAAGCTTATGGGCGGTAATTACCAGGGTCCGTGAGGCGCCACCTTTGTGGAGTGGGACCACAGTTGCCGTCGCCACTCCTTGGGCACGTATCCTGTGGTAAGGCTGAGATTAAACAGCTGCCTTATGTGCGGGTTTAATTCCTCATTTAGCTCGTGTAGCACACAGCCGGGGACACCATCCGGTCCCATTGATGCTGTGTTTTTAGCTTTAGAGAGCAGCTTTCACCTGCGCATTTGAGATGTCCGGGAGGCTACACTCGGCTGGGATAGTTATCTCTCCTTTAGGGGAGAGGGGTGAAGTTTGCACTGAACCTGTCTGCCAGTATGTTGGCAATGTCTGTGGGTTCAGTGATTTTGTATCATTTTGGACTAATTCTGAGCATATCTGTGAGTTTCCACCCAGGTTCCTAACATAGCTGAAAAGGCCTTATGATTGTCCTTTGAATCCATGGCAATTTTCTCTCAAAATTGGCCTTAGTTGATTTTATGAGTGCTCGTATTTTTTACTAATAATGATCAGGGTGACTTCCCTTTTATGGATTTTGTTCTATCATGTAATAGCTTTCTCCTCTTATTGTAAAGTTTGTTAATGGCTGGGGTCCACCAGACTGGACGTTTGCCCTTTGTGGAAAGAGTCTTGGTTTTATTTGGGATTGCCTGATCCATGCAGTCCTGGAGGTGTTCATAGAAGGCATTTGTAAGGGCTTCCGCAGCTTGGGTTGTGGTTTCCTCTGACTCAGGGGCCTTGAAGGATACCACACCAGTCTTGAGTAGTGTGAAGTTTGCTTTAGAGAAGTTCTTCACTATGGTCTTTTTGTTTGGGGTGGGGGCGGGATGTGGATTTCCAGTGAGATTAGTTTATGATCAGATCTCACCAATGAGGGATATACTTCTGGTGTGGAGCATTTTGTCCCCATGTTTGTGACAATGAGATCTAGTATATTTTCTCCTCTCGTGGGAACAGTGACTAGCTGTTCCATGGCATTTGAATTTATGAACTCCAGGAACCGTTGGGCTAGAAAGTTAGGGCTTGAGTAATGTTCCCAGTCTATATTCGGGTAGTTGAAGTCACCCAATATGATGGTGTTTGGAGATACATTTATACCCTCCAGTGTCTTCAGGAAGGCTGTGTGGGGTTCCTGAGTTTGAGAGGGTGGCCTGTAGCATGCTACAATTTGTAGAGCAGTTTTGCCTATTGTTAGTTGCACCTGGATGGTTTCCGAGCTTCATGCGTTGCCACCAACCTGGAGGTGTGAGTATCCTTTATGAATATGGATACACCCCTCCTTTTGTGGAGTGGTCCGGGTTTTGGGGCGGAACGCATGATATGAGGTAAAACCTAATAGTGCCGGGGTGCTCTCAGGAGCCTTGAACCAGGTTTCAGTTACAGCACAGACATCGATGTTCTCCATACTGAGAAGGGCCTCGAGTGCGTGCATTTTGAGATTTAGACTTCTGGCATTGAGCAGCATTACCCTCAATTTCTTCCCATTTTTGTTTTCTAGGGTGGTAGGTTTAGAATTTGAGCCTTGCCTAAAAACGGCACTATGGGGGTGGCAAGAGCCTTTGCCAATATCCGGAATCCCAGGGCTGACAGGTGCAAGCCGTCCCTTGCGAAGCAGCGTGGCTTGTCAAGCATGTCATCCCAGGCAGACAGACACTGGATCCCCTTTGAATGACACCAGACATTAAGCCAATTGTTAAAGCTGATCATCTTGTCTGTATATTGTGGCATCATTCTTGGTGAAGGAAGGATACTGCTCAGGGTTAGGGTCATACCTGCCTGGGCTACATAATCAGAGAGCTCCTCTATGTCTCTTTTCATGCAGTCCAGGGAGGTATGTCTCAGGTCGTTCACACCAGCATGGACAATGACTGTGTCATATTTGTACTTGCTGTGGAGTGACCCGAGTGCTTGTGTTATGTGGCGGATTCTAGCGCCCGATAGGCAGCTTACTGTGACCCTCTCCTTGTTCAGCCTGGTGAGTGGGACGTCAGTGTGTCTGACTATGGAGTCACCTATGACAAGTATGTTTGGTGTTGTATTTGGCCTTAAGGGCTGTGACTGCTTTGCACACTGCTTTTGTGGTTTATGTGTTGCTTGTGGGGTGTCTTGAGGTAGCAGTTGTTTGGGTGTCTGCTTTGGAGGCCTCTGCTGTTTAGGTAAATTTTTACTCAGAGCCTCCGAGTATGTCTTTGTGTGTTTATGTGTTTGATTCAGTGGAGTGGTAGCATTATGTGAGGCTGGTTTTGTGGTGTGTGTAGTTGCCTTCTCCTCCTGTCTGGTCTTGCCAGTCCACAGCTTTTGAAAAGATCAGATCTGTTTCTCTTAACAGCCTGCTGAAACTTATTTCATCATTTCCTATATCACCCATTATTATATATTTTAATACAGAAGCAAACAACTCACAACATTCTTCTCTTTGTCTTTGTTCTTCAGCTCACAGTGACATAAACCATTAATACTTTTGGAGGACTTTTTGTGGTAGTAAATTCCAAGTTTCTAATGAATAGCAAGTTATTCTCCATATAAAATAACTCTTGAATTTCATTCTTAAGTACTATTATACTTTATGCTTTCTCCTTTTCAGGAAAATGAAAAGTGCAAAATAACATTAATGTTACTTCTCCAATTTACATGCAAAAAATGTTACACACTGTACCTTTTCAAGCTGTTTTGTTAATCCACTTGTAGTGAAGATTACACTGAATCTCTGGATTCAGATCTTTTACTTTTGTGGCAAGTTTCTTTGCAATGATAGTAATCCTGATTGTTGTAGCTGGGCTAATTTTTATTGCTGAGAACTATATTTTCTTTCATTTATTCTGCTATATTAAGGCGGTATTAAGATTAATTAAATGTATTTTTCATAAAAACTGTGGTTCTTGCTTTCAGTAAATCTTAAAGCATTTAATATGTACGAAAAGAAAATAAATATAAACTGTGAAGCATATGAAATTGCTTTCAGTGGAAATGCAGCAGAGATGCTAAAAAGTGTGACTGACTTCTCAGCTTCAGCTCTTTTGGAATCTAGCACCCCCACCCCATCCATCCCACCCTAAATTACCTTGCTATAGAAACAGGAATACTTGCATTCAACATTAAACCCAAGCAGGAATGCAGAACCCAATAAACTTTAAAGTACATACAGCATCTATTAACTACCAGGTTTTGCCTTCATAGGTTCATAGGTTCATACTAGGCTATCTGCCCAAGGGCATTTATAAGCCTAGCCCATAGTTATGTGGCTTTCGCCACCCCTTTAGTTTGAATAAAAACTATGCCTATCATTTTGCTGTGCCTCTGTCAAGCAGTGACGCTGAAGTAATCCCTGGGGTATATCTGCAATCTCCCATCCATTGGTCAAGATTCCTCTTGAACAAGACCAGAGAGGTGCTCTGCCTCACATGTACCGGGATTTTGTTCCACAGCATAGGGAGTCTCTGGGTGATGAATCTGTCCCTCCAGCACGTTCTATTTATAACCGTGTCAAGGTTTAAGTCTCCGCCCTTGTGGTTCTGAGGGACCTAGATTTTTGAGGTGAAGCATATTCATCAAAACTGGGTTTGACATGGCCTTATATGTCAGGCACAGGTCACCTCTGAGCAAGCGGTATGAGACTGAATAGAGCTGGAGTTCTTTCAGTCGGGCAGCATAAGACATATTTTGAGACCCTTTATCCTTTTGGTGAGGAACTTTTGGGGCCTTTCAAGCTGCAGCAGGTGTCTGGTCAGATACATTCGAACGGGCATTGTACTCAATCATAGGTCTAATAAGTGATGAGTACAGGGGACGATGACCTCCCTTGATCTAGATGTGAATCCCTTCATGATCAGGTGGGTGATATAGAAGGTTTTCCTAACTACTTTAGCAACATGAGTGTCAAGCGAAGGCTACTGTCAACCTGGGTCCCCAGATCTCTGATGACTTTTCTGTGCTCAGTGGATTGCCACCTATATGGTAGCTAGGGGTAGCCTTGTTTTTCCCAAAGGGTATGACTATGAATTTTTTGGCGTTTAACTTCAGGCCATGGCTCTGGCACCAGTTATCCATTTCTGTGAGGCCCTTCTGGAGGATATCTGTGTCAGATGTGTTTTCGACTATGGCCAGTTTGCAGTCATCTGCAAACTTTGTCAGCCATAACCCTCCTGTGTTTGCTTGTACTTCAGAAAAGTAGATGCCGAACAAGAGTGGACCCAGGACTGAGCCCTGTGGGACACCACTTGTGACAGGCTTTGAGTCTGACATGGCTCCAGCAACTCTGACCCTGTGGGTTCTGTCACTTAGCCAGTTTGCAACCCATCTTGTGATGTATGGGTTTACATTCAAGCTGATGAGTTTTTCGATGATACCTGAGTGGGGTATTGTGTCGAAGGCCTTTGCCAGGTCGAGGTAGACTGTATGGACTGCCTTTCCTCATCAATGGCCTTGGTGACTGTCTCGAAAAAGTCAACCAAGTTTAAGAGGCAGGATCTGCCTTTGACAAAGCCAAACGGAGTTGGATCCAAAGTCTGCAAGTTCCCTATGTCTTTATTTATGAGTTCCATTATGATGCTCTCCATGGCTTTGCAGATAAGGCTTGTCAAGCTAATGGGCGGTAATTTCCAGGGTCTGTGGAGGCACCGCCTTATGAAGTGGGACCACAGTGCCGTGCGCCACTCCTTGAGTACGTATCCTGAGGTGAGGCTAAGATTAAACAGCTGTCCTAACTGTGGGTTTAATTCCTCATTGAGTTCATGAAGCACACAGCCGGACACCATCCGGTCCCATGGATGCTGTGTTTTTTGCCTTAGTGAGGGCAGTTCTCACCTGGGCGTTGGAGATGTTTGGGGGGCTACAATCCTCTGGAATAGATATCTCTCCTTTTGGGGGGGAGGGGGGGGAGAAGTTTGCACTGAACCTGTCAGCCAGTATGTTGGCAATGTGTGTAGGTTCAGTAAGTTCAAAGTATGTACATTAGACTACAGGTCTTGGACAAAAGGTCAAGCTTGGGATTTTTTGCCTGTGAAACTAAGTAACTGTTGTTCAGACATACGAGGTAGAAAAAAGATACACAGTTCAGTAAAGTCTTCATCTAGTGATAGTAACAGGACCAGATAAGTTGTTGGATAGAGCTATTCTGTATGCCATCTATCTAGCAAAACCATTTATTTTGCATTTCATTATACAAGTGTATAGCTAGTTGTACATTTACTTTTACAAAGCACACCTCTAATTTTTTGAAGCTTTCAAAGCTTTATTTATTTATGTATTTACTGATATTTGATTACTGGAAAAGTCCAGCTGGGTAGGAGCCTGGGAAGAAAAGCTCCAAAGTATTACAAATCATTTTAAGAACAATAATTTTACCAGTCTTTAAAAATAATACAAAATCAAATACAGTTTTACATAATTATACCAAATTAGACATATTATGAAAACACTGGTTAAGAATAAATACAAGTTATATGACAATGATTTAATAGAGAAATTTTAACCAATTTATTGAGAAATTAAAGATAAGCTAGTATAACAAACAGGAATTGCAATATGAACTGAGAGAAAAGCAGGCTTATGCTATATTTAGACAGAAAGCCAGGGCAGAGAAACTGACAGAAGTAAGGAAGTAAAATGGAGAAGGGAGAGTAAGGAGCTGTAAGGTATCAATAAGCATTTGTTCACATTTATGGATATAGTTTAATCTAGTGTTGAGCAAGAACTTAGCCAGCTTCTGGCTAGGAATTTTTTCAGAATGGTATTGAAGGATGGGAGGAACGGAGGATACTGACCTGATGGATAGAGATAAGGAGTTCCAGGCCTAAGCAACATGGTACGAGTACAGAATATATCCCACAAATCTGACAGGTTTGTGGACAGACAGGAGTTTTTGATCATATTATTGTAATGACTGACTAGGAACATAGTTAATTTGAGTAACCACAGTTCTGGGATACATCTCTGCGATACCCCACTGATTACAACTTTATGCTCAGAAAGGGTACAAGTAACTTTCACAACATGGGATCTGTTGGAGAGCCAATTTTCAATTCAGTGGACAACATGTGGATTTATATTAAGTTTATCAAAGTTTTCAATCATTCTGCCCTGAGAGACTGTGTCAAAAGCCTTGGCCAGGTCAAAATAAGCAATAAGGAAGGAGTAACTTTTTCAAAGATGTTAACAAAATTCAGGAGATAGGATCCGACCTTCAAAAAACCAAACTGAGTAGGGTCCCATAATAGGAATTTTTTCAGAATGGTATTGAAGGATGGGAGGAACGGAGGATACTGACCTGATGGATAGAGATAAGGAGTTCCAGGCCTAAGCAACATGGTACGAGTACAGAATATATCCCACAAATCTGACAGGTTTGTGGACAGACAGGAGTTTTTGATCATATTATTGTAATGACTGACTAGGAACATAGTTGTGTATAATATTATTTAATGCTAAATAAGCAGATGGATTCTGGATAATTTTATAGGCGGTAAGACGCTGTGTATATGTTATTTGATGGGGTAGTTCTAACCAATTTAGGCTTTTTGTCCTATATAGTGGTGGGTTCTGAAAAGGGTACTTTCTGCAAATTTGTTATAGCATTGTTCAAGTTTTGATTTTTGTGATGCCTAAATGTCAGTAAGGATGGGAGCACTGTAAAGAAGTGCGGGCAGGAGATTAGTGGAAACTGCAGCTTTAGATGCATTGGTGAGAACATTTTTGGTGAGTTTTTGTTATGCAATTTTGTATTTGCAGGCTGAATTTAAGATTATTAGGTTCATAGGTAGGTACTAGGCTACTGGCCCTAGGGCCTATATAAACCTAGACAAAAGGTACCCTGGCTTTCGCCACCCAAGAAAATTATTTTCCTGTGCCACTGTCGAACAAAGCCACAGAAGTGATCCCCAGGGAGAATTTCCTATCTCCCATCCAATCATCAAGATTTTTCTTGAAGAGTGCTAATGAGGAGCTTTGTTTGATATAGATAGGTAGTTTGATCCAAAGTATTGGAAGTCTCTGGTACAGGAATCTATCCCTCCAGCATGTTCTGTTTATTGTGGTGGCAAGGTTTAGGTCCCTAGAGCATGTAGCTCGTAGGGATTGGGATTTCTTTAAGTGGAGCATGTCTAAAAGCTTTGGGTTTGACATAGCTTTGTGTGTTAGGGAGAGACCGCTTCTGAGTAGGCAATATGCGACAGAGTACAGCTGCAGTTTTTTTTAGACGGTCTGCATAGGGCATCTGTTTGAGGCCAGTAATCCTCTTTGTGAGGTATTTCTGTGGCCTTTCCAGTTGTTGTAGATGTCTTGTGAGGTACATACCAAAAGGGGCATTGTACTCTATAATGGGTCTAATGAGTGTGAGTAGGGAACAATGACCTCTTTTTTCCTGGATGAGAAACCTTTTGTGATGAGGTGTGCCACGTAGAAGGATTTCCTGACTACTGTGGTGATGTGATTATTCAAAGGAAAGACTACTGTCTATCTGTGTCCCAAGGTCTCTTATCACACTTTCAGCGTTAGGTACACTACTGCCTATGCGGTAGTTCATGGGTACAGAGTTTTTACCAAAAGGGATGACAATGCATTTTTTGGCATTGAGCTTGAGGCCGTGACTTTGACACCAGGCATCTGTCTCAGTGAGGCCCTTTTGTAGGATGCCCACATCTTTTGGAGTTTTGATTATGGCTCCTAGTTTGCAGTCATCTGCGAACTTCATTAGCCAAAGACCTTCTGTGTTAGCCTGTACTTCAGAGAAGTAGATACCAAACAGGAGAGGACCCAGGACTGAACCCTGTGGTACTCCACTTGTCACTGGTCTGACGTTGGATTTGGAGTCTGCTACTTTCACAGTGTGGGTTCTGTCAGTGAGCCAGTTGGCAACCCATATTGTGACATAGGGATTTATACCTAGTTTAGTGAGTTTATCTATAATTCCAGAGTGGGGGATGGTGTTGAAAGCCTTGGTGAGATCTAGATAGGCTGTGTGAACCTCCTTACCCTCATCTACGGCTTTGGTGACTGCTTCAAAGAAGTCTGTCAGGTTTAGGAGACATGATCTGCCTTTTACAAACCCGAACAGGGTTGGGTCCTGAGTTTGGAGATTACCAATGTCATTGTTTATAAGTTCCATGATGATACGTTCCATAGCCTTGCAGACCAGGCTTGTTAGGCTAATGGGACAGTAGTTTCTGGGGTCTGTGGTGGCTCCCCCTTTGTGAAGTGGGACAACAATCGCAAAGCGCCATTCAGTGGGCACATAGCCTGAGGTGAGACTATGATTGAACATGGTACTTAGGTGGGGTGCCAGTTCATTCTGTAGTTTATGTAGAACACAGCCTGGGATGTTGTGTTCTTGGCTTTGGATAGTGTGTTTTTTACCTGTGCAGCTGTGATTACAGGAACTTTGCATTCTTCTGGTATAGAGATGGGCCCTTTAGGGGATGACAGAGGAGTAAAGTTTGCACTGAAGCTATCTGCCAGGATACTGGCAATATCAGTTGGTTCTGTATATTTAGTGCCATTGTGCTGTAACTCAGAGCAGATCTGAGTGTTGCCATTGAGATTCTTGACATAGCTATAGAATGCTTTGTGGTTGTCTTTAGAGTCAGTGGCGATTTTGTTTTCGTAACTAGCTTTGGAGAATTTTATGAGGGATTTCAGTTTCTTACTGAGGCTGACCAGGGAGTTTCTCCAATCATGGGATTTTACTCTTTTTTGCAACAGTTTCTTTCTTCTGTTGTAGAGTTTGTTTATGGCAGGGGACCACCAGATTGGCTTCCTTTTTTTGGAGGATAGCATCTTGGTTCTGTTAGGGATTGCACAATCCATACACTCGTGTAAGTGCTTATAAAGTGCATTTGTGTAGGATTCAGCAGTCATACCTCTATTGTCCGTCAGCATGGGTGTCATGAAGTTTGCCACTTCTGTCTTAAGAAGCGTGAAGTTGGCTTTGGAGAAGTTTTTACTGTGGTTTCCCTAATGGGGGGTGGGGTGGGATGTGGATGTCTAGGGTGATTAGCTTGTGGGCGGATCTGACCAACGAGGAATTGACCTCTGGTGTGGAGCACCGGTTGCCCATGTTGGTAATAACCAGGTCTAGGATATTGCTGCCCCTGGTCAGGGTGTGCAATAAACTGGTATATATCAGTAGTAGTATTAGTTATTGAAAAAGGCTCCAGGTAAGAGAGAACCAATTAACCTTTCTCCCAGGTAAATGGCAGAGTACAGTGTCAGTTCTATTAGGAGTGATAAACAGAACTCAATTTTCTTAGGTACTTTTAAAGCAAACACATATAATCTAGAGTGCAGGTCAAATGTAAAGTAAATACTGGAGTAACTAAGCAAACAATAAATGCTTGATGGGATAGGTCCTACAGGGAAATAACAGACCATCCAGCAGTGGTGAAAGGCTCAGCACCACAGGTGAAAAGGTCTCCCACCCCTGGAAGATGTGTTATTTTCCTGTAATGGCCACCCTGGAGGGCATTACTGTGCTAAGAAAATGTGCTATCTGGTATTGTATTTGTTGTATTAGTACAGTGGTGGGGGGTGTGTGTGTGTGTGTGCGCGTATTTGTACATTAGTATATATGTGTGTGTGTGTGTGTGTAGATATATATATATATATATATATATATATATACATATATATATATATATATACATACACACAAATACATACATGTGTGATACATATATACACACATCTATATTTCTATAAATATATATATATATATATATATATATATATATATATATACACACACACACACACACACATATATATATATATATATATATATATATAGATATAGATAGATAGATATAGATAGATAGATAAACACATTTTTTTTGTAATTTTGATATAAAATAGTTCTTCTGTCTAATGTTTCAAAGGACAGGCCTAGATGACATTAAAATTACTGCTGTTGGGTCAGTGAGGCAGCCCTCTCATATGACTTCAGCAAAGCTTGGAAAACCAAGACTATCTGATACTATAAAAACTTTCATCAGTCTGTAAGGAGGCTTTTTCATCTTATGTAGTTGGCCAGGAATAGAACCCTACAGTTTTGAAGGCATGCCTCCTCCTCTGGAGGATGTCAACCAAGTCCACTGAGAACTTCCGAAAAGGAATTTTACCCTAGAAGGGCACAGCCCAGATGAAATGCTTCACCTCCTTTGTAAGACAGGATAGAATTAGTAATCAGCAAATTTGAGTAACCACAGTTCTGGGATACATCTCTGCGATACCCCACTGATTACAACTTTATGCTCAGAAAGGGTACAAGTAACTTTCACAACATGGGATCTGTTGGAGAGCCAATTTTCAATTCAGTGGACAACATGTGGATTTATATTAAGTTTATCAAAGTTTTCAATCATTCTGCCCTGAGAGACTGTGTCAAAAGCCTTGGCCAGGTCAAAATAAGCAATAAGGAAGGAGTAACTTTTTCAAAGATGTTAACAAAATTCAGGAGATAGGATCCGACCTTCAAAAAACCAAACTGAGTAGGGTCCCATAATAGGAATTTTTTCAGAATGGTATTGAAGGATGGGAGGAACGGAGGATACTGACCTGATGGATAGAGATAAGGAGTTCCAGGCCTAAGCAACATGGTACGAGTACAGAATATATCCCACAAATCTGACAGGTTTGTGGACAGACAGGAGTTTTTGATCATATTATTGTAATGACTGACTAGGAACATAGTTGTGTATAATATTATTTAATGCTAAATAAGCAGATGGATTCTGGATAATTTTATAGGCGGTAAGACGCTGTGTATATGTTATTTGATGGGGTAGTTCTAACCAATTTAGGCTTTTTGTCCTATATAGTGGTGGGTTCTGAAAATGGTACTTTCTGCAAATTTGTTATAGCATTGTTCAAGTTTTGATTTTTGTGATGCCTAAATGTCAGTAAGGATGGGAGCACTGTAAAGAAGTGCGGGCAGGAGATTAGTGGAAACTGCAGCTTTAGATGCATTGGTGAGAACATTTTTGGTGAGTTTTTGTTATGCAATTTTGTATTTGCAGGCTGAATTTAAGATTATTCGGTTCATAGGTAGGTACTAGGCTACTGGCCCTAGGGCCTATATAAACCTAGACAAAAGGTACCCTGGCTTTCGCCACCCAAGAAAATTATTTTCCTGTGCCACTGTCGAACAAAGCCACAGAAGTGATCCCCAGGGAGAATTTCCTATCTCCCATCCAATCATCAAGATTTTTCTTGAAGAGTGCTAATGAGGAGCTTTGTTTGATATAGATAGGTAGTTTGATCCAAAGTATTGGAAGTCTCTGGTACAGGAATCTATCCCTCCAGCATGTTCTGTTTATTGTGGTGGCAAGGTTTAGCTCCCTAGAGCATGTAGCTCGTAGGGATTGGGATTTCTTTAAGTGGAGCATGTCTAAAAGATTTGGGTTTGACATAGCTTTGTGTGTTAGGGAGAGATCGCTTCTGAGTAGGCAATATGCGACAGAGTACAGCTGCAGTTTTTTTAGACGGTCTGCATAGGGCATCTGTTTGAGGCCAGTAATCCTCTTTGTGAGGTATTTCTGTGGCCTTTCCAGTTGTTGTAGATGTCTTGTGAGGTACATACCAAAAGGGGCATTGTACTCTATAATGGGTCTAATGAGTGACGAGTAGAGGGGAACAATGACCTCTTTTTTCCTGGATGAGAAACCTTTTGTGATGAGGTGTGCCACGTAGAAGGATTTCCTGACTACTGTGGTGATGTGATTATTCAAAGGAAAGACTACTGTCCATCTGTGTCCCAAGGTCTCTTATCACACTTTCAGCGTTAGGTACACTACTGCCTATGCGGTAGTTCATGGGTACAGAGTTTTTACCAAAAGGGATGACAATGCATTTTTTGGCATTGAGCTTGAGGCCGTGACTTTGACACCAGGCATCTGTCTCAGTGAGGCCCTTTTGTAGGATGCCCACATCTTTTGGAGTTTTGATTATGGCTCCTAGTTTGCAGTCATCTGCGAACTTCATTAGCCAAAGACCTTCTGTGTTAGCCTGTACTTCAGAGAAGTAGATACCAAACAGGAGAGGACCCAGGACTGAACCCTGTGGTACTCCACTTGTCACTGGTCTGACGTTGGATTTGGAGTCTGCTACTTTCACAGTGTGGGTTCTGTCAGTGAGCCAGTTGGCAACCCATATTGTGACATAGGGATTTATACCTAGTTTAGTGAGTTTATCTATAATTCCAGAGTGGGGGATGGTGTTAAGAGCCTTGGTGAGATCTAGATAGGCTGTGTGAACCACCTTACTCTCATCTACGGCTTTGGTGACTGCTTCAAAGAAGTCTGTCAGGTTTAGGAGACATGATCTGCCTTTTACAAACCCGAACAGGGTTGGGTCCTGAGTTTGGAGATTACCAATGTCATTGTTTATAAGTTCCATGATGATACGTTCCATAGCCTTGCAGACCAGGCTTGTTAGGCTAATGGGACAGTAGTTTCCGGGGTCTGTGGTGGCTCCCCCTTTGTGAAGTGGGACAACAATCGCAGAGCGCCATTCAGTGGGCACATAGCCTGAGGTGAGACTATGACTGAACATGGTACTTAGGTGGGGTGCCAGTTCATTCTGTAGTTTATGTAGAACACAGCCTGGGATGTTGTGTTCTTGGCTTTGGATAGTGTGTTTTTTACCTGTGCAGCTGTGATTACAGGAACTTTGCATTCTTCTGGTATAGAGATGGGCCCTTTAGGGGATGACAGAGGAGTAAAGTTTGCACTGAAGCTATCTGCCAGGATACTGGCAATATCAGTTGGTTCTGTATATTTAGTGCCATTGTGCTGTAACTCAGAGCAGATCTGAGTGTTGCCATTGAGATTCTTGACATAGCTATAGAATGCTTTGTGGTTGTCTTTAGAGTCAGTGGCGATTTTGTTTTCGTAACTAGCTTTGGAGAATTTTATGAGGGATTTCAGTTTCTTACTGAGGCTGACCAGGAGTTTCTCCAATCATGGGATTTTACTCTTTTTTGCAACAGTTTCTTTCTTCTGTTGTAGAGTTTGTTTATGGCAGGGGACCACCAGATTGGCTTCCTTTTTTTGGAGGATAGCATCTTGGTTCTGTTAGGGATTGCACAATCCATACACTCGTGTAAGTGCTTATAAAGTGCATTTGTGTAGGATTCAGCAGTCATACCTCTATTGTCCGTCAGCATGGGTGTCATGAAGTTTGCCACTTCTGTCTTAAGAAGCGTGAAGTTGGCTTTGGAGAAATTTTTACTGTGGTTTCCCTAATGGGGGGTGGGGTGGGATGTGGATGTCTAGGGTGATTAGCTTGTGGGCGGATCTGACCAACGAGGAATTGACCTCTGGTGTGGAGCACCGGTTGCCCATGTTGGTAATAACCAGGTCTAGGATATTGCTGCCCCTGGTCAGGGTGTGGATAAGCTGATCCAAGGCATTGGAATTTATGAATTCCAGAAAACGTTGAGCACAAGAGTTGGTACATGAGTAGTTTTACCAGTTAATGGTGGGGTAGTTGAAATCGCCCATTATTAGGGTGTTAGGTTGTACACTAATATTTTCCAGTGTATCAAGAAATGAGGAGTGGGAATCCTAGGGCATGGTGGGGGATATGTAGAAAGGTACAATTTGGATTGCAGTCCTGCCCAGAGTTAGTTGCACTTGGATAATCTCGGCTGCATTATGCTGAGCAACTAGCCTGGAGGTGTGAATATCCTTAATGAATATGGACACGCCTCTGCCTTTAGTGTTTCGGTCCAGGTTAGGTGGCCGAAAGGTGTGGTATGAATTATAGCCTGGTAATGCAGGGGTACTCTCTGGAGCCTTGAACCAGGTCTCTGTCACTGCACAGATGTCGATGTTCTCCATTTTAAGGAGTGCCTCGAATGAGTGCATTTTGAGGTTTAGATTTCTAGCACTGAGTAGCAATAGCCTTGTACCTGTTATGGTGGTGAATTTGTCATTTGAACCTTGCCTAAAAAAGGCACTATAAGGGTGGCTAGAGCCTTAGCCAGTATCCGGAATCCCTGGGGCGACAGCTGCAGGCCATCTCTGGCAAAGCATCATGGTTTGTCGATCATATCATCCCAGGCAGACAGATACTAGATCCCCTTAGAATGACACCAGAAGCTTAGCCAATTGTTGAAGTCAATCATTTTGTCCTTGTACTGTGGTATCATTCTGGGTGATGACAGGATGCTACTCAGGGCTAGGGTCATACCTGCCTGGGCTACAAGATCGGAGAGCTCCTCCATGTCCCTTTTCATGTAGTCCAGGGAGGTACGTCTCAGGTCATTCAGACCAACATGGACAATGACAGAGTTATATTTGTACTTGTTGTGGAGTGACATGAGTGCATGCGTTATGTGGCGGATCCTGGTTTAGCCTGGTGAGTGGAACATCAGTATGCCTGACTATAGACTCACCTATGACTAGAGAGTGTTGGGTACGTTGTTATGCCTTATGGGCTGTGGTTGAGTGGCACACTGAGTTTGTGGGCTGTGTGTCATTTGGGTTGTGTTGGGGGGTGGAGGTTGCTTGTGTTTCTGCTTTGGAGGTCCCTGTTGCTTGGGCAGGTTTTTACTGAGAGCCTCTGTGAATGTATGTGTGTGTTTTGTGTTTCTATGTGTGTGTTTTGGTGGTGTAGGTTTTGAGGGACTATGTGCTGAGTGTGGTGTGGTGCAAGTGTTTACCTTCTCCTCTTGACTGTCTAGTCCATTCTTAAGTGAAGAGAGCTTTTCTTCTAGTTTGGCTATATAAGTCCATCTCTCACAGGTTGTAGTGTTGGGTGGTAGTAGGAGAGGGTTGTCTGTGTACATGAGGCAACTGCTGTATTGCCCCAAGATGCCCAGATTCATCAGTTAGACAGGAGAAAACACCGGGAGCTGACCCTTAGACATGCCGGGATAGGTGCTTATTTGTTAAGTACTAGAAACTGTTTTCCTCTAGACAGTGAGGAAAGTTGAGTGCTGTAGTCATTTGTAGCTTATTTAGTGCTTACAATAAGTTCTGAACAAGTGCTGAGCTCAAAGAAACAGACTTGAGTGCTGAGACAATAAAATTGGCTAGTTCTAAGAAACACAATTAAGCTAGAAGGCTTCTCTCCAAAACAGAAAGGCTTGGGGGCTTAGAAGCCCACAAATAGTCCTGGACACAGCAAATCTGTATCCAGACTAGACTACCCACAGGAAAGGCAGAAAACAAGCTTAGAATTTTTTTTTTTTTAAGTGGAAAGAGAGAATGGAGGAGCAGAAACTAAGCTGATTGACCTTCTCAAATGTTCTCCCTGTATTAGGTAGAATGAGGTAATAACACTAGACTGGGAGGAGGGTCCCAGATCAAATTTACAGTAGGGACGGGCCACTATTATTTCTAATAATTTCCTATGAGAAGTGACTTCAATGACTGTATTATCAAGAGACGGGGATTCAAAAGTAGTAGTTTGGTCTTTTCTGCAAACAAGATGCCTTGAAGCAATTCATAGAATGAAACACTTCAATGTCAAAAAAGACAGAGACAGCATATGGAAAGAGTGATAGAGAAAAGCAAAGTTCCAAAGAGAAAGGAGCAAGAACAAAAATAAAAGCAGTGCCACATGAAAAGGAACTAAGAAATTCTTCAGCAAAGGCATGAGTGTTGTAAGGGATAAATACAGACATGGATGACAATCGTAGTACTAAATGTCTTTCTCAGTATAAGGACAGAAAGGACGTTCATAGCTTTATTGGGGCATTTCAACATACATGCAATCAGCACCAAGTGACCAAGGCCAGTGGGTAAAGTTTTTAACACCTCTCTTTACACACAGTAAAGCAACTCATGCTTCTGTCAGAACTGTATAACTTAATCTATGTTATAAAGTTAAAACACTATTGAATGTTTTAAGGCCATGCCTGAATCTTAGAGAAAAGAAACTTTAGCTTTAGTGATACCCCCTCACTTAAAAATATTATTAAGCCTTAAAGCAACCTAAGATCCCTACGGTCAGCCGATAAACTACTGGTCCAAACTCACAAAGCTAATAACTCTGCTGGTGAATCCCTGTTTGCCAACTTTGTTGGCAAAACCTGGAATTCATTGCCAAACTATATAACCCTATAATCCTCCAAAAGTCTTTTAAAAAGAAAACAAAAAAATATCAAATAGTATCTCAAAGTGAATTGGCTATGCCCATGTACCAATCCTGATTAAGTTATAAACTAAAGGCATATTCTGTAATTATCATAACTTGTAACTATGTCACCAAGCTCTTCTTCCAATCTGATGTCTCTTACTTTTAATTATGTCTGTCCGTGAGGATTGTGAGTCCCTACTAGGGAATACTACTAAGCCATTGTATGTATATATATATATATATATATATATATATATATATATATATAAAATCACTTTGTTTTGCTGTGTAATCTATGTAAGTTTGCCTATGTGGTGCTTTTCTCCCCGGGCCTCCACTGAAAATGGACATGTATCCAGTCAGACTATCCCGGTAAACAAATATAAAATAAAATAAAAAATAAATAAATAAATTTAGAGAATATAAGAGAAAAACAAAATACAGTTTTATTGATTTCACTGCAGAGATAATGCATTTACATTAATAGATGGCTGAGTGGAGGTCAAATCACTACTTTTGAAATACTGGGAGAACTAATTATAAGAAGGCCTGAGATCACGAACATCTGGTTAACAGACTGGGAGTGCAACACTGATGAAAAAAACTGTCAAAAAGGGTGCTCTATATGTAGTCAGTATGGTATAACTGCACAATAAAGGGTAACCAACATTACATATGGATATAAAATAACACGTGGGGCAGTTTAAAGCTTAACAGTAGATTTGCCAGTCAAAGGACTAAGACACTGCATCTAGCATATACCACGGAACTGGGGTTAAATATTTCTATTATAATCAAGTGGGTCATGCTTGTTCCAAATGTCAACACAGAGAGGGTGGAGTACAAATGCTCACCATAGCAGTGGTAGGGTATCTCAAAGCTATATTGTCTCCAAGTTATTACAACGGCCTGCACTCAATCCTGGTAACAGGTAAAACAAAAAAAAAAATCTACTACTATGAGGAATACTGCATCACACAAAACTATTGTTAAGCATTCAGGTGTTAGAATAATTAACTATTCAGGCAGACCACTCCAGTTAGGTCCATGCTAGGGACACTTTTTCAGGTCCACTGGTCAGAGATCCTTTCAATTGGGAAGGGGAGCATGGCGAGAAGCAAGTCACAGTGTTTGATGATATCCCAAAAGATGTTCAAATAGCTAGTGACTCTAATGACACAGTACCTTGTGTACATGCAATTACACACAGCCAAATATTGAAACAATCATGTGAGGAAGAAAGAGGTGGGAGAAACAGCAAATACCCTGTCTCCAGTGGAGGCTGGAAATGTGGAAACTTCAGAGGAAGAGATAGGTAGTAGCAGGAAGTGTGAATTTTTGCCATAGCTGTCTAAAGGTAATGTATTACCTCTGCAAGCAGTTGCTGGAGGAGAAAAAATGGTAGGTAGCAAAAGGCCTAAATCTAAGGCACACATGTTGAAAAACACCAAACTTCCACTGGAAGGGGAACTGGGAAGAAGCAAAATAAGAGAGATGACAGAGGCACATCTTTCAGCTCTCACCTTAAAGAATCTAAAGAGGTAGCCAAGGGAGCTACTGGTTCTTAAGGGCAAAGGAGGTCCACATACAAAGAGTAGTGTACAGAGGATGGACTCCTGAAGGAAGGCTCGAAGGTGAAGTGACAACAGCAGTTGATAGCCCCAAGGACCTACCATTAGGAATTTTGTCCGTAGTCCACAGTATTAAAGATGGTGTATGCAAAATTTTCATTGGCCAAGATTTATACAGTTCATGGCAGGATATTAGACATTGATCTTTGCCCTTAAGAACCAGGAGCTCCCTTGGCTACCTCTTTAGATTCTTTAAGGTGAGAGCTGAAAGATGTGCGTCTGTCATCTCTTATTTTACTTCTGCTATCTCTGAAAAAACAAAAAAACAAAAAAAATCTTGCTTTTTTCCCACTTTTCTGAGATTTGAAAAAGTTCAGTTACAGGCTTGCTGTTCTTGAACTGTTTGTAAGTTTCTGTGAGGCCATTTTTTGCTTGGGCTAAAGGAAAGTCTCTCTGTTGATCAGTGGCAGTGAAAAACATTGAGCAGCCTGCCTGCCCCTGTGGGAGTGGTTACTGACTTGAAACTGTAGTTTTATTGGCCATTTTGGGTCAATTCCAAAACTCCTTCATCTTCCTCTCTTAAAACCTGGTTGCCTCGTGGTTTTGGCGTCTTTTCAGGCTTGTTGGCTGTTGGTGAAGCACCCACCAAGAGGAGAAAATGCTGAGAGAAGAAAGGAGCCACTTTTGAGACTTTTTAAGTATTTTTCCTCTGTTTATTTGCTAGATGTTTCTGCATAGCCACCTATTTTGAGCATTTTCTGGCTTGTTAAATTTGATTTCTGCATTAGTAACTGTATTTAGAGCACAACCTAGAGCTGTTTACTGAATTTCCTGTTTGCACTTATTTTTAAAATCGTTTTTTTCTCAAAACTTGCATTTTATCTGTCTTTGGCCTAGCACTCTTGTGTGGGGTCATTTACTGCACTGTTATAACTTGTTGATACTTGTGAACCTCTGCTATCTCTGAAAAAACAAACAAAAAAAAAAAACAATTCTTGCTTTTTTCCCACTTTTCTGAGATTTAAAAAAGTTCAGTTACAGGCTTGCTGTTCTTGAACTGTTTGTAAGTTTCTGTGAGGCCATTGTTTGCTTGGGCTAAAGGAAAGTCTCCCTGTTGATCAGTGGCAGTGAAAAACATTGAGCAGCCTGCCTGCCCCTGTGGGAGTGGTTACTGACTTGAAACTGTAGTCTTATTGGCCATTTTGGGTCAATTCCAAAACTCCTTCATCTTCCTCTCTTAAAACCCTCTCTTGCGCGGTTTTGAGCATAGCGCAACAACGGGCAGCGCCGACTAATTGGGTTTAAACTATTCCTGGCTCCACAAAGTCTGCTCTTCTCTTTTTCCCTTAGAACTGCTTTATCTCTCAATTTAAACACCATATTCTCATTCTAAGGCCCTTCACTGGTCCAATTAAGTAATCCTACAAGTTAGCACTATTAAACCATAAGCACTACTTACTCTTATACTCTCTACGATTACCCTGTCCTCTATTGGTCCGTCTTAAATTCAGTTTCCCTATTACTCAAGCATGTCCAAAGGTCAGTCAATGGTTTCCTCTCCAGTCCAGCTGGTGAATCTTGGAATTCTGAGGCAATGTTACAACTGTCTCATGTACACAGACAACCCTCTCCTCCTCCAAACAGGTTCAAATATATGTGAGAGATGCAACTATTTAGAGAAACTGTAGGCTGAGCTCTCTCATCTCAAAACTGGTGTAACCAGTCAGGAGGAGAAGGTAACCTCACACAACACAATTCCAGTATCACATAGTCCCACCACATCAGCGAACCAAACACATAAATACACAAAAACATACTTGGAGGCTCTAAATAAAAATCTCCCTAAGCAACAGAGACCTCCAAAGCAGACATCCAAGCAAACGCTACCTCAAAACAAAACACACACAACACATAACCCACAAAGTCAGTGTGCCAAGCAGCCACAGCCCTTAAGGCTGAATAACACACCTGATATTCTTGTTATAGGTGACTCTATTGTCAGACACACTGACGTCCCGCTCACCAGGCTGAATAAAGAGAAGGTCACGGTGAGCTGCCTGTCGGGTGCTAGGATCCGACACATAATGCAAGCACTCAGGTCACACCAAAGCAAATACAAATATGACTCGGTCATTGTACATGCTGGTGTGAATGACCTGAGATGTACCTCCCTGGACTACATGAAAAGAGAGATAGAGGAGCTCTCTGATCATGTAGCCCAGGCTGGTATGACCCTGACCTTGAGCAGCATCTTACCCTCACCTAGAATGATGCCACAGTACAAAGACAAAATGATCGATTTTAACAATTGGCTAAAATTTTGGTGTCATTCAAAGGGGATCCAGTGTCTGTCAGCCTGGGATGACATGCTCAACAAGCCACGTTGCTTCGCTAGGGACAGCTTGCACCTGTCACCACTGGGCTTTCAGATATTGGCAAAGGCTCTTGCCACCCCCATAGCGCCTTTTTTAGGCAAGGCTCAAAAGTCAAACCCAGCCCCCATAGACAGCACAAGGAACAAGAAACTAAGGGTAATGCTGCTAAACGCCAGAAGTCTTAACCTCAAGATGCATGCACTCGAAGCTCTCCTCAGTATGGAGAACATCGATATCTGTGCAGTGACAGAAACCTGGTTCAAGGCTCCAGAAAGCACCCCAGCACTACCAGGCTATACCTCATATCATGCTTTTCGGCCCAAAACCCGGACCGAACCACAAAATGAGGGGGAGTTTCCATATTTATCAAGGATATCCACACCTCCAGGTTAGTGGCATTGCACGAATTATCGGAGACATCCATGTGCAACTAACAGTGGGCAAGACTGCTTTTCAGTTTATAGCATCCTACAGACCACCCTCTCAAAGTCAGGAATCCCATTCGGCTCTCCTGAAAACATTGGAGAACATGAAGATCTCTCCGAACACCATTATATCGGGCGACTTCAACTACCCAAACATTGACTGGGAGCACTACTCAAGCCCCAGCACCTTAGCCCAAAGATTCCTGGAAATTATAAACTCAAATGCTATGGAACTAGTCACCACTCCCACAAGAGGGGACAACATACTAGACCTGATCATTACCAACATGGGGACTCTATGCTCCACACCAGAAGTATATCCCTCATTGGTAAGATCAGACCATAAATTAATTTCACTGGATGTCCACATCCCGACCCCACCCCCAGCCCAGAAAACCACAGTGAAAAACTTCTCAAAAGTGAACTTCTCACTTCTCAAAACTGAAGTGGAATCCTTCAAGGCCCCAGGGCCAGTGGAAACTACGGCCCAAACTGCAGAATCCTATATAAATGCATTCTACGGACATCTCCAGGAATGCATGGATCATGTTATCCCAAACAAAACCAATACCCAATCATCCAAAGGCAGGCGTCCAGTCTGGTGGACCCCTGCCATAAATAAACTGTACAACAGAAGGAGGAAGCTACTACATGATAGAGCAAAATCCCTAATAGGGAAGGCATCTCTGATCAGTACTAGCAAAAAATTACGATCCCTCATAAAATCCTCCAAGGCCAGCTTCAAGAGAAAAATTGCACAGGACACCAAAGACAATCATAAGGCTTTTTTCAGTTATGTTAGAAACCTGGGATGCAACTCCCAGACTTGTTCTGAGTTGATTCTAAATGACAAAAAATACACTGAACCCACAGACATCGCCAATATCCTGGCAGACAGGTTCAGTGCAAACTTCTCCACCCCCTCCCCACCAAAAGAGCAAGTATCTATCCCGGCAGAGGGCTGCCTCCCAAACATCTCAGATGCTCAGGTGAAGGCTGCCCTCTCCAAAGCAAAAAACACTGCTTCCATGGGACCAGATGGAGTCCCAGGTTGCATCCTACATAAACTACAAGAGGAACTAATCCCTCAAATAAAATAGCTATACAATCTCAGCCTCACTACAGGATATGTGCCCACAGAATGGCGTACAGCAACAGTGGTCCCACTTCACAAAGGTGGAGCTTCTACGGATCCTGCAAACTATCGCCCCATAAGCCTGACTAGCTTAGTCTGCAAGGCTATGGAGAGGATCATCATGGAGCTCATAAACAAAGACATTGGGGACCTACAGACACTAGATCCTACCCAGTTCGGCTTTGTCAAGGACAGATCCTGCCTTTTGAACCTGGTTGACTTCTTTGAAACAGTCACCAAAGCCATAGATGAAGGGAAGGTAGTCCACACAGCCTATCTGGACCTTGCAAAGGCATTTGACACAATACCCCACTTGGGCATCATAGATAAGCTATCCAGCTTAAATATAAACCCCTATGTCACAAGATGGGTCACAAACTGGCTCAAAGACAGAACCACAGAGTGAGAGTTGCTGGAGCCATGTCAGACTCGAAACCGGTCACAAGTGGCGTCCCACAGGGTTCTGTCCTGGGACCACTCTTGTTCTGTATATACTTTTCCGAGGTACAGGCAAACGTGGGAGGACTATGGCTCACCAAGTTCGCAGACGACTGCAAACTGGGCGCCATAATCAACTCTCCAGCTGACACAAACATCCTTCAAAAAGGTCTCACAGAGACAGATAACTGGTGCTAGCACCATGGTTTAAAGCTAAATGCCAAAAAATGTATAGTCATACCCTTTGGCAAAAACAATGTGCCCACAAATTACCACATAGGCGGAAACCCATTAAGTACAGAGAAAGTTATTAGGGACCTGGGGACCCAAGTTGATAGCAATCTCTCCTTTGAAAACCACATTGCCAAAGTGGTTAGAAAGACCTTCTACATAGCCCACCTCATCACAAAGGGTTTCACATCTAGATCAAGAGAAGTAATCGTGCCCCTTTATTCATCCCTCATCAGGCCCATCATAGAATACAATGCCCCTTTTGGGATGTACCTTACCGACACCTGCAGCAATTAGAAAGACCCCAAAAGTATCTCACCAAGAGGATCAAGGGTCTCAAACAGATGCCATATGCTGCTCAGTTAAAAACTCCAGCTCTACTCAGTTGCATACCGCCTACTTGAGGCGATCTATGCCTGACATACAAAGCTATGTCAAATCCAGAATTAATGGACATGCTCCACCTCAGTAAATCTAAATCCCTTAGAGCCACATGCTCGAGGGACTTGAACCTCAGCACAGAAATAAATAGAACTTGCTGGAGGGACAGGTTCATAACCCAGAGGCTCCCTTCACTCTGGAATAGAATTCCAGTTCATGTGAGGCAGAGCACCTCACTGAATCTCTTCAAGAAGAATCTCGATAAGTGGATGGGGGATCGTAGGTTTGTCCCAGGGATTACTCCCATGTCACTATTAGACAGAGGCACAGTAAACTAAACCTTAAAAAGGGCACAGTATACTCAAATCAAGGGGTAGCGTAAGCCATACAGAATCGGGCTAGGCTTATAATTGCCCCAGGGCAGATAGCCTAGTATGAACCTATGAACCTATGATGAATATGTTACCATTTTATATGACTACATAATGTGCATCTGTCTTTTTAAATGAATTTTATATACATGTTTTCTATTCTGCAGTTAGAGTAACACTGTTAATACTAGATAACCTTGATTATGTAACTGACTGTACTGTATCCTGAATTGTTTATGCTGACTTGAGCAATGACACTTTCTAGGAACATACTGGGTACAGTGTCTATGAAATGAAATCAGTTTAAATACAGAGATATGTGCCAAAAGGTAGTAAAGGCAGATGAGGAAAATACATTTCATTTAACTGGCAACAGAAAGAGCATATGTTCAGAACTCTGTACACTTCTGCATGGAAAGGAAGAGAAAACACTTTGATTTGTAATAGGTGTTCAATAATTACTTATTATGCATTGTTTAGTTAGAAACAAAACAACAGACTAGCAGCGTACTATAAAACAAATAAAAAGAAAAAAACGCAAATCAGGAATCATGAACCAAACTTTATTACATCCAAAAACACATCAGTTTAAGCGCTTTCGTTCACTTTGGTAAGGAATTTCTTCAGAAACTGAATAAAACCAAAAGGGAAAAAAATGCTTAAATACAACTTTAAAAAAAAAAGTGCCAAAAACACGCCCTCTTTTTTCTTTAAAGTAAAATACACCATGGTTAAAACTACAAGCATTAAAAACATAAAGCTGCCAACATTCCAAGATATATATGTAAACACGACTTGTGGTAAAAGGAAAAATACAAAAAACAATACATAATATCAAGTGGTAAAAGGGAAAAAAACAATACATAATATCAGTAGGACAGCACATAAGGGTAAAGTATAAGATTAACTAATACATAAAGATTTGCCCTTTAAAACAGGTGTTAAAGAAATTACATCATTAACATAATTCCCAACTGTCCCGAATTACTCGGTTTTTACTGAGTTTTGGGGTCCAAATAATGGGGTGCCACGATTCCCAAGTGGCACCCCTTCATTTCCAATTTTTTTCTTTATTTTGTACTTGTTTTTTATTTTTCGCGCTTTCTGAGCTGATGTCATCGCGTGCGTGATGACGTCAGCTCGCCAGGGCTACCAGCCTGTTGGAATCAAGCTTGGCACACATATTTCTGGTTCAAATGCTTGAGCGGGAACAGAAAGTTTGAAGGCAAACGGAAAGGATTTATTTTATTTAGGCTTGCTGAAATGGATTTACTCACTCCTGTGGCTGCTGCCGAACGAAACGTATTTACTCACTCCTGTCCTGGCTGTGAACGGAGAAGTAAGTATATGTATGCGGAAACAATTTAGTTTTAGTTTAATTTAGATTAGAAGGCTTACCGAACGACACTCCTCCTGGCTGTAGTTTCATTTCCTAAATAACAGATGTACTTGCTTTGACGCTTGCGAACGGAGAAGTGTGTGTAGCCTGGCTGTGAACGGAGAAATTTAGTTTCATTTAGATTAGAAGCTCTCCGAACGAGTGTTTCATTTAGATTAGAAGGCTCAGGATTTGGGTTCATTTAGAAGGCTCACCAAATGACAGTCCTGGCTGTAGTTTGATATACTCTGTACTCGCTTGTGAATGGATTTGATTTCATTTAGAAGGCTCACCGAACGAATAAGTGTTTCATTTAGATTAGAAGGCTCAGGATTTGGTTTCATTTAGAAGGCTCACCGAACGATGCTCCTGGCTGTAATTTCTGGGTGGTGCAGTGGTGCAGCGGTGAACGTTGTCGCCTCACAGCAAGATGTTCTCCGGTTCAATTCTCGGCTGGAGTGCCTTCTGTGCGGAGTTTGCATGTCCTCCCTGCGTTCGCTTGGGTTTCCTCTGGGTACTCCGGTTTCCTCCCACATTCTAAAGACATGCATCTGGAGAATTTCTCCCCGGGCCTCCGTTGAAAACAGGCTCTGTGGAACCTAGTCGGACTTTCCCGGTCAACAAATGTTAAATAAATAAAAATAAAAACAAATAAAATTTCAGGTAACAAAGGTACTTGCTTGTGAATGGAGAAGTGTGTGTGTGTCTGTGAAAATGCCCCCCATTTTAATACACCTGGTGGCTAGTGGTACTCAGGCTCAAACCCTGTACCTTGGGTACAGGGTAAAAAGAGCCTAAAGTCCCTAGCCACCACCACTTTTGAGCTCTGTCCAGGTTTTTTGTGCTAAAAGGTTGAGAACTGTAATAAGAAGTGACAATTCACTAAATGATATCCAATTAGCCATTAAGTTTCAGTCTTGAGTCTTCCTATTTTTCAGGAAGCTGCAGATTTAGTATAGTGGTATGTTCTCACTGTAGTGCATTGGGTCCTGGGTTCAAAACTTGTCAATGAAATGCATGGTGGTACGTAACACAACATTTTATTCTAGCAACTTTACAAAATTATACAAGCAATGTTTAAAATGTGTCACTGGTAAGTCCCTAGCCACCACCACTTGTGAGCTTTGTCTAGGTTTTTTGTGCCAAGATTTGAGAGCTATGGTGGGAAATGAATTTGTATTCCCCATTTTTGGCTTTGTTTATCCAGGTGTTTTGTGCTAAGAGGTTGAGAGCTATGGTGAGAAGTGAGAAATTAATTCACTAAATGATAGCCATTAAGTTTCAGTCTTCTATGTTTCAGGAAGCAGCTGATTTGGCATAGTGGTATGTTGTTCTGACTGTAGTGCATAGGGTCCTGGGTTCAAAACCTGCCAGTGAATTGCTTGGTGGTAACAACATTTTATTCTAGCAAATTTACAAAATTATACAAGCAATGTTTAAAATATGTCCCTGTTTTTTTACCTTCTGTCCCCCCCCCAAAAAAAAAATGAAACTGAAAATAAGGATGAGACACCGTGCAAGATGCCCATGGCTTACACTACTGTCATTCTATTTATAGTGTGGGTGTGGAAGCAGACACTTATGATGGAAATGTTCTGAATTGGGCAGTTTTGTCATTGGTTCATGCGTTTTGTTTCATTGCATACAGTACAGCCTACTGGAAAAATGTTCAAATATGCGCTCTGTCTAACAAGTGTGTTGTATTATACAAGGAATATAATTTAATAGTCAGGAAGGTGTATCAAAGAAAAGAACGCATGTATTTTTCTTGTTTTCTGTGCAAGGGGCCAATGATTTGAAAACAGCCCAAAGGTAATCTTTATCCACCACTGGCCAGATGCATTTTCTTTGGATATGGTGTGGGTTTCAATGCTGTTTCTATGAATGTGAGTTTCAAGGGCAGAGAATGCCAAGCCTGTTTTCATTGTGAGACAGTATTGCTTCGTTTACCAGATGTCTATTAGTGTTTCTGCATTGTGCTGTAAAATTTAAAAATAAAACCCAAATCATTGTAGAAATAAAGCAGTGTGTACACATTAGTGTTTATGGTAAATGGGGTCAAGTAGCCAGCTAATGGGACACTGGGATGACTGCACTGGGAGTCTGGTGCCATATTTTGATTCTGTTCTTCAGTTTGCATTTGAAAGGTGGTATCCCACAATTCCATTGGAGTGGGTGGGGTTTTATAATTATGTATGCAAATTAGATGTTAATCAGCGTACAGATTTGTACCTACTTTTCATGGGCCTTGTCCAGATTTTTGATGTTTCCAGGCTGAGAGGTATGATCATTAATACCAGGTGGACAAGTGCAGTTCAGTAAGACTTGCTAATGGAATTCCCTTTTTCAATCAGGTTTTCCCAATCACCCCCCCCACTGGTTTTTGTTCTACCTGCTCAAGGATAGAAAAAGAAAATTTTTTTAAATCTTTGCAGTCTAAGCTATGCTTGAACAAAGCATTAGGGTGATTAGACTTACGAATAGTGCATGTGTGTTGATAAATTCATGTCTTTAATGGCTCAACAATCTTGCCAACATAGAATGATGGGCAAGACGCATATACAGCCACATACACCACTCCCCTAGAGTTACAATTACATCGACCCTTCACAGGAATAATGTGTGGATAACCATGAATGTGTATACTGGAGCCTTCAAGAATTAACCTGCATTGTTTACAGGAACCACACTTCTTCATACCCCACTGATTTATAAACTTCTCTTCATAGGTCCCTTGCCATCCAAAGATATTTTTCATATTTCTACTATTCTTGAATACAAATTTGGGTAAAGTCCCCAATTTGCCAGTATGATCCATGCAGGAAAAGATGGTAGACCAGTGTTGTACAATGTACAAGGTAAAACCAAGGGCCTCGAAAGGTCGTTAGATGAAACAGAGGGAGCTGGTATCAAATCATCATTGGTAGTACCACCACAAGGGCACAAAATAGGTCTATATCTGGAATGTCTGGAACTGATTATATATTGCGCCATTGTATCAAATAAATCCTCAGGGTAACCCTTGAACAGGTAGAACAAAAACCAGTGGGGGGTGATTGAGAAAATCTGTTTGAAAAAAGGGAATTTCATTCCAAGTCTTACTGAACTGCACTTGTCCACCTGGTATTAATGATGTAATTTCTTTAAAACCTGTTTTAAAAGGCAAATCTTTATGTATTAGTTAATCTTGTTTTTTAATGTTATGTACTCTCCTAGTGATATTATGTATTGTTTTTTGTTTTTTTTCCTTTTACCACAAGTCTTGTTTACATATATCTTGGAATGTTGGCAGCTTTATGTTTTTAACTGGAGTAGTTTTAACCATGGTGCATTTTACTTTAAAAAAAAGGGTGTGTGTGTTTTTGGCACTTTTTTTTTAAATAGTTGCATTTAAGCATTGTTTCCTTTTGGTTTTATTCAGTTTCTGAAAAAGTTCCTTACCAAAGTGAACAAAAGCACTTAAACTGATGTGTTTTTGGATGTAATAAATTCTGGTTCGGGATTCCTGAGTAGCGTTTTTTTTCTTTTTCATTGTTTAGTTAGATCATGGGAATGCACAAGCCAGTGCATTTCTTTGTGCTGGTCCCAAGCCTGGATAAATGGGGAGGGTTACGTCAGGAAGGGCATCTGGTGTAAAACCTCTGCCTAATAACATATGCGGACAACAATACAGATTTCCATACCGGATCGGTTGAGGCCCGGGTTAACAACGACCGCCACCAATACTGTTAGCCAACAGGGTGCTGGCAGAAATTGGGCTACTGTTGGTCGAAGAAGAGGGGGGAAGGCATGCCTGAAAGCAGAAAGAGAGGAGGAAAGAGGAAAGTTAGGAGTGTAGTAGTGAGGGTAGGAACTTTGAATGTTGGCAGTATAACTGGTATAAGGAGAGAGCTAGCTAATATGATGGAGAGAAGGAAGGTTGATATATTGTGTGTGCAAGAGACCAGATGGAAGGGGAGTAAGGCCAGGTGTATAGGACGTGGGTTCAAATTGTTCTATCATGGTGTGAATGGGAGGAGAAATGGGGTAGGGGTTATCCTGAAAGAACAGTATGCCAAGAGTGTCTGGAGGTGAAAACAGTGTCAGATAGAGTGATGTTTATGAAGCTGGAAATTGATGGTGTAATGATGAACACTGTTAGTGCATACTGTCCGCAAGCTGGGTGTGCAATGGATGAGAAAGAAAAATTTTGGAGTAAGCTGGATGAAGTGGTGATGAGTGTGCCCGAGGGTGATTGGAGCGGATTTCAATGGGCATGTTGGTGAAGGGAACAGAGGGGATGAAGAAGTGATGGGCAGGTATGGTGTTAAGGAGAGGAATGCAGAAGGTCAGATGATAGTGGATTTTCTGAAAAGGATGGACATGGCTGTGGTGAATACATTTTTTAAGAAGAGGGAGGAGCATAGGGTGACATACAAGAGTGGAGGAAGATGCACACAGATGGATTATATCCTATGCAGGAGGGCCAGTCTGAAGGAGATTGGAGACTGTAAAGTGGTGACAGGGCAAAGTATAGTTAGGCAGCATAGAATGGTGGTCTGTAGGATGATATTGGTGATCAAGAAGAGGAGGACAAGTGTGAGAGCAGTGCCAAGGATCAAATGGTGGAAGATGAAAAAGGGTGATTGTGAGGTGGAGTTCAGGGAAGAGTTAAAACAGGCACTGGGGGGCAGTGAAGAGAAGAGTTACTGAATAGCTGGATAACTACATCAGAGATGGTAAGGGAGACAGCTAGAAAGGTGCTTGGTGTGACATCTGGACAGAGGAAGGAGGACAAGGAGACCTGGTGGTGGAATGAGGAAGTACAGGAGAGTATACTGAGGAAGAGGCTAGCGAAGAAAAAGTGGGATTGCCAGAGAGATGAAGAAAGTAAACAGGTGTATAAGGAGATGAGGAGCATGACAAAGGGAGAGGTGGCGAAGGCTAAGGATAATTAATATGGAGAGTTGTATGAAAGGTTGGACACTAAAGAGGGAGAAAATAACCTGTACCGATTGGCTAGACAGAGCGGCCGAGCTGGGAAAGATGTGCAGCACGTAAGGGTGATAAATGATAGTGAGGGAAACATACTCACAAGTGTAGAGAGTGTGTTGAGTAGATGGAAAGAGTACTTTGAGGGGCTGATGAAGAGAATCACAGAGACAGAAGGTTGGATGATGTGGGGATAGTGAAACAGATTAGCAAGGAGGAACTACGGACAGCTATGAAGAGAAGGAAGAATGGAAAGGCTGTTGGTCCAGATAACATACCAGTGGAATCATGGAGGTGCTTAGGAAAAATGGCAGTGGAGTTTTTAACCAGATTGCTTAATAAATCTTGGGAAGTCAGAGGATGCCTGAGGAGTGGAGAAAAAGTATTTTGGTACCTATTTTTAAGAATAAGGGTGATGTGCTGAGTTGTAGTAACTACTGAGGGATAAAACTGATCAGTCACAACTTGAAGTTATCAGAAAGAGTAGTGGAAGCTAGGTTAAGAAGGGAGGTGATGATTAGCGATCAGCAGTATGGTTTCATGCCGGGAAAGAGCACTACAGATGTGATATTTGCTCTGAGAGTGTTGATGAAGAAATATAGAGAAGGTCAGAAGGAGTTGCATTGTGTCTTTGTGGACTTGGAGAAAGCATATGATAGGATGCCTAGAGAGGACTTGTGGTATTGTATGAGGAAGTCATGAGTGGCAGAGAAGTATGTAAGAGTGGTACAGGATATGTACAAGGGTAGTGTGACAGTGGTGAAGTCTGCAGTGGGAATGACAGATCTGTTTAAGGTGGAGGTGGGATTACATCAAGGATCAGCTCTGAGCCCTGTCTTATTTGCAATGGTGATGGACAGGTTGACAGATGAGATCAGACAGGAGGCCCCATGGACTATGATATTTGCAGAGGACATTGTAATCTGCAGTGAGAGTAGGGACTAGGTTAAGGAGACCCTTGAGAGGTAGAGATATGCTCTAGAGAGGAGAGGCATGAAGATCAGCAGGACTAAGACAGAATATGTGTGTGTGAATGAGAGGGAAGATAAAGGAATGGTGAGGATGCAGGGAGTTGAGTTGGTGAAGGTGGATGAGTTTAAATACTTGGGATCAACAGCTCACAGTAATGGTGAGTGTGGAAGAGAGGTGAAGAAGAGAGTACAGGCAGGGTGGAATGGGTGGAGAAAAGTGTCAGGAGTGATTTGTGACAGACAGGTACCAGTAAGAGTGAAAGAGAAGGTCTACAAGAGGGTAGTGAGACCAGCTATGTTGTATGGGTTGGAGACGGTGGCATTGACAAAAAGGCAGGAGTCAGAGCTGGAAGTGGCAGAGTTAAAGATGTTAAGATTTGCACTGGGTGTGACAAGGATGAACAGGATTAGGAATCAGTATATTAGAGGGTCAGCTCAGGTTGGACGGTTTGGAGACAAAGTCAGAGAGGTGAGATTGCGTTGGTTTGGACTTGATGAGGAGGGATGATGGGTACATTGGGGAAATAATACTAAGGATGGAGCTGCCAGGTAAGAGGAAAAGAGGAAGGCCTAAGACAAGGTTTATGGACGTGGTGAGAGAGGACATGCAGGTGTTTGGTGTGACAGAGCAATATGCAGAGGACAGGAAGAAATGAAAACAGATGATCCTCTGCGGCGACCCCTAACGGGAACAGCCGAAATAAAGGAAGAAGGTATGTAGGCTTACTTTTTACAGTTTACAATGTTTTTTTCTGCATATAGCTGTGTGCGCTCTACCTTGCCTCCTATAGTAGACAGCAACTGGGTATTTATTGTTAATAGCTTTATATTAATAAAATATTGATATAATTTAATCTTAAAATACCAGATTCGCTTGTGCTTACTTTTAGTGTACCACAAGACATATGAACAGTCTCAAAAGTTTAGAAATCTGAACAGAAGCTAAGGCTAGTTTTATTAAATTGCATGTTACTAAAGAATTATTATATAGTCTTTACACCTCAAGCACCATAGGTAAGAGTATATTTTGTGAGTGGTAGATTATGCTATTAGGAATCCTGGAGCAGATGCTTTGCTTTCTGCTGTGAAAGAATTGGTGATAAATGCTCCGCAAAAAGAAATAAAAATTGCAGTGACGTGTTTCTTCCACAGGAAATACTGATCGGCAGAGTTTATATTCATATCTGACCAAAACTGTCTTGTTTGTAGAAGCACTGTGAGTTAAAGCAGTTAAAAAATAGCCCACCTTTTACAAACAAATGATCTGGTGTACGGATTTAACTCTGTTCTCAAAATGTATTTATTTTAGTTTGTTTACTGAGGTAGTACACTGATCAAAATACACCATTTGCAGGTACAGCCCGGGTTTAGAGATTCACATAAAAGGAAAATAGAACAAATTCATAAACAGAGAGTAATCACAGAGGCAATAGATACAATATGTAAATAATATTAGCAAACTAGAAAATCAAATGTGAATTAATTTTAGTAGTAAATATGAGAGGGAAGTATCAGCTGAGAATAGAGGATCAAAATAGAAGTGATGCAGATAAGGATGGAGTTAGGTTATGTGTCCAGTGAAAATGCACTTGCAGTCAGATGTTTGATGGAGGTGTATTTTGAGTTGAACGGGGAAGGGGAGAGTTCTTTAAGGTGAAAGGGGAAGGAGTACCAGAGTCTGGGTGCAAAAATGGAGAAGATTGTTAAAGTTCAGTTTGGTTTGGGGTGTTGACTTGGGGTGTCTAGAGTAAGGGAGTTAAGTGGGAGAGGTTGTGGCATTTGCAAGGGGTGGTTTTATTATGGGGTTTGGCTGAAAGAGATGGAAAGGCACCTGGTTGAAGTAGTTTGAAAACAAGTGACTCTAGGAGTAGCTCCACTTTGTAGGAAACTGGCAGCCATTTTGCCTTGGAGAGCGTAATGCAGTGGTGTTCTTGAGGGAGGGAACTGAAAATTAATTGGCAGACTTTGTTTTCAATGGACTGTAGAGTGGATGAGCTTTTTTATTGGCTGTGACTATGATGGGGAGCTCATATTTAAGCTGATTAAGGAGGACTCCTTTGCCTACTGCAGTTCTAGCTGGTCTGGAGAGAAATTAAGGTATTTTCCAGGACCAGAATAAAACAGAACTGATCTTTTTCCTGGTGTTTTCAATGTGGCTTTGGAAGTTAAATGACTGATCTAGCCATAAACCTAAGTATTTAAAATATGTGGTTCTTTCTCTTGGGCAACTGTTGAGATTTTTAGGAGTCTCCATCAGCTTTTCTGAGGTTCCAAATATCATACTTTTTGTTTTAGAAGAGTTTAGAAGTAGTTTATGGTTGTTTAGCCAAGAATGAAGTGAGGAAATGTCAGACTGAAGCTGGGTTTCAATAGCTGAATGTGGGGGACTGGTTCAAAGAATAACCATGTCATCTGCATAAAGAGTAACAGGAATGTTGGGGAGATCAGAGGGAAGCTTGTTAATAGAATATGAAAACAAAAGATAGGCGACTATGGATCCCTGCAGCATTCCTCTGGTAAGGGTGTTGTGGCAGCAACAGGGATGTGTCTAATCTGACTGTAAAATACCTATTTGTTAAGACATGCTGGAATGAGATGAAAGTATTGGAACCTACCCCAATTTCTTGGAGGAAGTGGTCAATTAGATCAAAAGCTTTGGTACTGTCAATCTGTCGATAAAGAAAGCTCATGAAAGGTTTCCTTTAACCATGTTGAGAAGGAAAAGGACCATCTAAAAATCATGCTGACAATACCCACATACCAGTTTAACTATGAGTAGGACAAGTACATGCTCTGTCTGCTGCTTGCATACATAAAGTAGTCCTAAGAATCTAAGTAATGGGGCTCCTTGACTTCATTCTTGATGAGTGGGATGATTAATATGATTCCTGCAATGAGGTAATTGTAAAGTACTTGTTAAATTTCAAGACTAAATTTTGAAAGCTCACGGGTTTGCATAAAAGCACCTAACACAAGCATAACAGCAACAAAGGTTCTGGTAGGACCGGACAGCAAGAGCATGGAAGTACACAGCTGGAAATACATGTAAAGGTGTTTATGCAGCACACGAGGTTCCTTTAACTGTTGCATGAAAGTAAGTGATGTTAATTATATAGTGGAACACTAATGCAAGAGGCAGAAACACAAACTCTCCCATGTTAATATGATGAAGACCTGCCACGACAAAAAGAAGCTAGCATTCAGTTTATGCAGTCAGTTACAAGAGGAATCACAAGGGGATCTAGTGGTAGATTTCCTCAATAAATGAGGCAGTACTGTCACAGCAGCTATCCCCTTCACAGGTTTAGGAAATCTAAGCAGTGATATCACAGAATGAAAACATGTTCACTGAAAAGCAGTGTGTGCCATACAATTACAGAATCAAGTTAACACAGGAACCCAATTGACAATAAAATCAGGTTCCTTACAGGGTGACTGAGCAAGTCAAGCAATCCATATGAGGAGCATAGGAGATGATGAAAACTTAAGAATCCAACTCTCCCTGAGCCTCATTAGTAGAGTTGGTGCTAAAAAGGACAGGAGCACCATGTTTTGAGTAGTCCATGGGAAACTAAATAGCTACACAGAAACAAATGTGTCCTGAATACCCAGCACAGATGAAACATTACATCTACTCAGTGGGGCTAAGTATCTGATTACTACTTGTCTAAGCATCATTGGCAGGTACCCTTCATGCCAGCAGCAAATGAGATGTCAGCTTTTTTTCACCCTATATGGACTTAAGAATTCAACAAAATACCATGTAGGACAAACAATGTCTCAGCAACTTTCCAGGGGCTGGAAACTTTCCTAGTTTACATAGATGATATTGAAATCCTTAGTCTTTCCTGGCAGGAACATGTGAGACGTCACCAAAGTACTCTCCATATTAAAAAGGGTCAGGTTGACTATTATGGCAATCAAATGTAGTGCCAGATTTTTAAAAAAAACTTATCTTGTTCATTACATGGGTGGAGGCTATGCAGTTATAGCACACATACATCGGCTATCCCTGTACCTTGTTATCAAAAAGGAGGGAAGGGCATTCTTTGGAACAATATGCTAATAAAGAGTGTCCCCTCACAATGCTATAACAGCTAGTCATCCTATAAACCTTACAAGAAATAATAGGTCAGATAAAATTGTCTGCACATTGGCTTGTGAGCATCGTTTTTGCATATTTTGCTGAATGATTTGTGTGTGTGTCTTTTTCACCTTTTGGTTTGGATGCTATTTGACATATTTTGCAGGTGTCCTAATAATTATGGACATCAGACTTTATTTTATTCTGCTTTCCTAAAGTAAAGCCAAACAATCCACTTATGATATACTAAAGAGGTCAGAAAAAGGACGAAATATGGCATCGTTACAACTAGTGGGGTTTGGCTTTATAGTCCTGAATATACCCATAAAGACTTAAGAAAAACATCATAGACATTTACAAAACATTTAGATGAAACACTGGTATGTCCCTTAAGACGGTCATTTGCATATATTTCATGGGCCTCCTCTACAGATGGTTTAAGGTGCTACAAAGTGAAGACTCTAGCTTTGCTGGATCTCTCTTATAATTTTTAGAAAATAAAACTCTTGTTAAAGGCTCACTGCTGCTTTTCTGCTGTGATAAACATTTCTGCAGTTTTTTCTACCTAAGTAGTGTGGGTAGTTGTAGCACTGTCCATATTCGGGATTATGTTTTAGGCTTAGTTGTTTGTGGAGGCAGTGTGTCTGAGCATTTGTTCAAGGCCATCTTAGTATAGCCAAAGCCATACTGCATTTCAGTGAGAGGGGATTGTTTATGGTCATTGGCTGACTGGGGTTACCTGGACTACGGCTTGCAGTAACCACCTCATTGGTACTTTCAAGCTTTCTTTTTTAAAGTTGTTTCAGGTTTCATCTTTCTGTTACCTAAGAAGTTAACTTGTGAGTGTTTCCGCCATTTCACACTGAGATAATCAGAGGAAGGGCACGGAGCAAACTTGGATCTGTAATATATAACATTAAGTATCCTGTTTTTTGCTTATGTTTATGAGTTATTTATAGCACTTTTGTTGTCTGATGCATACTTTTCTAGCTAGTTTCACTGTGTGTGAGGGATAAACTGGAAATTGTCTACATTTATTAAGCATCTCTCTGGGGTTTTTTCTGATTTCCTGCCAAAGAGCATATCATATAACTTGTTTGCAGTTAAAGGATTTCTCTAGAATCTCCTTGCTCCTTTATCTGTTTAAATTTTTCATTTAAAGGCTCACTGCTGCTTTTCTGCTGTGATAAACATTTCTACAGTTATTTTCTACCTAAGTAGTGTGGGTACTTCTAGCATTGTGCATATTCAGGCTTGTGCTTTGGGCCTAGTTGATTGTGGAGGTGGTGTGTCTCAGCATTTGTTCAAGGCCATCTTAGTTTAGCTAAAGCTATACTGCATTTCAGTGAGAGGGGATTGTTTATGGTCATTTGCTGACTGGGTTAACTGGACTACGGCTTGGAGTAACCACCTCATAGTTCTTTCGAGCTTTTTTAAAGTTGTTTCAGGCTTCAGCTTTCTATTACCTAAGAAGTTAACTTGTGAGTGTTTCTGCCATTTCACACTGAGAAAATCGCAAGAAGGGCACTGAGCAAACTCGGATCTGTAATATATATCACTAAGTATCCTGTTTTTTGCGTATTTTTACGAGTTATTTATAGCACTTTTATTGTCTGCTGCACACTTTTCTAGCTACTTTTATTGTGTGTGAGCTATTAACTGGAAATTGTCTACAATTCTTAAGCATATGCTTGGGTTTTTTTTCTGATTTCCTGTCAAGGAGTTTATCAAATAACTTGTTTGCAGTTAAAAGCTTTCTCTAGAGTCTCCTTGCTCCTTTATCTGTTTAATTTTTTCATGTAAAGGCTTACTGCTGCTTTTCTGCTGTGATAAACATTTCTGCAGTTATTTTCTACCTCGGTAGTGTGGATATTTGTAGCATTGTCCATATTCAGGCTTGTGTTTTGGGCCTAGTTGTTTGTGGAGGCGGTGTGTCTGAGCATTTGTTCAAGGCCATCTTAGTTTAACCAAATCCATACTGCATTTCATTGAGAGGGGATTATTTTATGGTCATTGGCAGACTGGGGTTACCTGGACTACGGCTTGGAGTAACTACCTCATTGGTTCTTTCGAGCTTTTTTAAAAGTTGTTTCAGGTTTCAACTTTCTGTTACCTAAGAAGTTAACTTGTGAGTGTTTCTGCCATTTCACACTGAGATAATCAGAGGAAGGGTACTGAGCAAACTCGGATCTCTAATATATAACATTAAGTATCCTGTTTTTTGCTTAAGTTTATGAGTTATTTATAGCACTTTTGTTGTCTGTTGCAAACTCTTTTAGTTAGTTTCACTGTGTGTGAGAGATTAACTGGAAATTGTCTACATTTATTAAGCATCTGTTTGGGGTTTTTTTCTGATTTCCTGCCAAGGAATGTATCATATAACTTGTTTGCGTTAAAAGCTTTCTCTAGAGTCTCCTTGCTGCTTTACCTGTTTAAATCTTTCATTTAAAGTCTCAGTGCTGCTTTTCTGCTGTGATAAACATTTCTGCACTTTTTTTTAAGCTTTCTCTAGAGTCTCCTTGCTGCTTTACCTGTTTAAATCTTTCATTTAAAGTCTCAGTGCTGCTTTTCTGCGGTGATAAACATTTCTGCACTTTTTTTCTACCTAAGTAGTGTGGGTATTTGTAGCATTGTCCATATTCTGGCTTGTGTTTTGGGCCTAGTTGTGTGTGGATGCTGTGTGTCTGAGCATTTGTTCAAGGCCATCTTAGTTTAGCCAAAGCCATACTTCATTTCAGTCAGAAGGGATTGTTTATGGTCATTGGCTGATCGGGGTTACCTGGTCTATGGCTTGGAGTAACCTCCTCATTGGTTCTTTCGAGCTTGTTTAAGAGTTGTTTCAGGTTTCAACTTTCTGTTACCTAAGAAGTTAACTTGTGCGTGTTTCTGCTATTTCACACTGAGATAATGGGAGGAAGGGCACAAACTTGGATCTGTAATATATAACATTAAGTATCCTGTTTTTTGCTTATTTTTATGAGTTATTTAAAGCACTTTTATTGTCTGCTGCACACTTTTCTAGCTAGTTTCACTGTGTGTGAGGTATTAACTGGAAATTGTCTACATTTATTAAGCATCCGCTTGGGTTTTCTGTTCTGATTTCCTGCCAAGGAGTGTATCATAGAACTTGTTTGCAGTTAAAAGCTTTCTCTAGAGTCTCCTTGCTCATTTATCTGTTTACATTTTTCATTTAAATGCTCCCCGCTGCTTTTCTGCTATTTTAAACATTTCTGCAGTTATTTTCTACCTAAGTAGTGTGGGTATTTATAGCATTGTCCATATTCAGGCTTGTGTTTTGGGCCTAGTTGTTTGTGGAGGCAGTGTGTCTGAGAATTTGTTCAAGGCCATCTGAGTTTAGCCAAACCCATACCGCATTTCAGTGAGAGGGGATTGTTTATGGTCATTTGCTGACTGGGGTTATCTGGACTATGGCTTGGAGTAACCACCTCATAGGTTCTTTCGAGCTTTTTTTAAAGTTGTTTTAGGTTTCAACTTTCTGTTACCTAAGAAGTTAACTTGTGAGTGTTTCCGCCATTTCACACTGAGATAATCGGAGGAAGGACACTAAGCAAACTCAGATCTGTAATATATAACATTAAGTATCCTTTTTTTTTGCTGATGTTCACGAGTTATTTATAGCACTTTTGTTGTCTGATGCATACTTTTCTAGCTAGTTTTACTGTGTGTGAGGGATTAACTGGAAATTGTCTAAATTTATTAATCATCTGTTTGGGTTTTTTGTTCTGATTTCCTGCCAAGGAGTGTATCATACTGTTTCCCACCCTCCCTTCCTATTGGTATCGTGTTCTTATACTTGGTGGCTTTGCAGTTGCCTGCCTCTTTTGTAAATTTGATCTGGGACACTCCTCCCAGTTTAGTGTCATTACCTAATTCCAGGGAGAACATTTGAGAAGGTCAACCTACTTAGTTTCTGCTCCTCTTTTCCCCTTTCCACTTTACAAAAAAAAAAAATTCTACGCTTGTTTCCTGCCTTTCCTGTAAGTAGGCTAGTCCAGATACAGATTTGCTGTATCCAGGACTGTCTGTAAGCTTCTGAGCCCCCAAGCCTTTCTGTGCTGGAGGGAAGCCTTCTAGCTTAATTTTGTTTCTTAGAACTAGCCAGTTTTTTTTAGTTTCAGCACTCAAATCTGTTTCTTTAAGTTCAGTACTTGTTCAGAACTGATTGTAAGCACTAAATAAGCTACAAATTTCTACAGCACTCAACTGTCCTCACTTGTCTAGAGGAAAACAGTTTTTAGTACTTAATAAATAAGCTCCAATCCAGGCATGTCTAAGGGTCATCTCTCGGTGTTTTCTCCTGTCTACCTGATGAACCTGGGCATCTTGGGGCAATGCAGCAGTTGCCTCATGTACACAGACAACCCTCTCCTCCTACCACCTAACACTACAACCTGTGAAAGATGCACTTACATAGCCAAACTGGAACCAAAGCTCTCTTCACCCAAGACTGGACTAGACAGTCAAGAGGAGAAGGTAAACACTTGCACCACACCGCACTCATCACATAGTCCCTCAAAACCTACACCACCAAAACACACACATACAAACACAAAACATTTGCGGAGGCTCTCAAAAAAAATCTACCCAAGCAACAGGGACCTCCATGGCAGAAAATCAAGCAACCTCCACCCCCCCCCAACACAACACAAATGAAACATAGCCCACAAACTCTGTGTGCCACCCAACCACAGCCCATAAAGCATAACAACTTACCCAACACTCTAGTCATAGGTGACTCTATAGTCAGGCACACTAATGTTCCACTCATCAGCCTAAACAAGGAGAAAGTTACTTTCAGCTGCCTGTCGGGTGCCAGAATCCACCATATAACACATGCACTCAGGTAACTCAACAAGTACAACTATGACTCTGTCATTGTCTATGTTGGTGTGACTGACCTGAGATGTACCTCCCTGGACTACATGAAAAGTGACATGGAGGAGCTGTCCGATCTTGCATACCAGGCAGGTATGACCCTAGCCCTGAGTAGCATCCTGCCATCAACCAGAATGATACCACAGTACAAGGACAAAAATGACTGGCTTCAACAATTGGCTAAGCTTCTGATGTCATTCTAAAGGGATCCAGTATTTGTTTGCCTGGGATGAAATGATCGACAAACCATGATGCATTGCCAGAGATGGCCTGCATCTTTTCCCTTGGGATTCCGGATACTGACTAATGCTCTTGCCACCCCTATAGTGCCTTTTTTAGGCACGGTTCAAATGACAAATTCAACACTATAACAGGTACAAGCAAGCAAAATCTGAGGGTAATGCTACTCAATGCTAGAAGTCTAAACCTCAAAATGCAGTCACTCGAGGCACTCCTTAAAATAGAGATCATCGACATCTGTGAGGTGACAGAGACCTGGTTCAAGGCTCCAGAGAGCACCCCTGCATTACCAGTCTATGATTCAAACCACACCTTTCGGCCAACTAACCTGGACCAAAACACTAAAGGTGGAGGCGTGTCCATATTCTTTAAGGATATCCACACCTCCAGGCTAGTTGCTCAGCGTAATGCATCCGAGATTATCCAAGTGCAACTAACTCTGGGCAAGACCGCAATCCAAATTGTAGCTTGCTACAGATCCTCCACCATGCCCAAGGATTCCCACTCCTCATTTCTTGATACACTGGAAAATATTAGGGTACAACCTAACACCCTAATAATGGGTGATTTCAACTACTCCACCATTAACTGGGAAAACTACTCATGTACCAACTCTTGTGCTCAACATTTTCTGGAATTCATAAATTCCAACGCCTTGGATCACATTATCCTCACCCCCAAAAGGGGAAGCAGTATCCTAGACCTGGTCATTGCCAACATGGGCAACCAGTGTTCCACACCAGAGGTCAATTCCTCATTGGTTAGTTCCGACCACAAGCTAATCACCCTAGACATCCACATCCCGCCCCCACCTCCTATTAGGGAAAGCACCGTAAAACATTTCTCCAAAGCCAACTTCATGCTTCTTAAGACAGAAGTGGAAAACTTCATGACACTCATGCTGATGGACAACAGAGGTACGACTGATGAATCCTACACAAATGCACTTTATAAGCACTTACATGAGTGCATGGATAATGCAGTCCCTAGCAGAACCAAGATGCTATCCTCCAAAAAAGGAAGCCAATCTGGTGGTCCCCTGCCATAAACAAACTTTAGAAAAGAAAAAAGAAACTGTTGCAAAAAAAGAGTAAAATCCCATGATTGGAGCAACTCCCTGGTCAGCCTCAGTAAGAAGCTGACATCCCTCATAAAATCCTCCAAAGCTAGTTATGAAAACAAAATCGCCACTGATTCTAAAACAACCACAAAGCATTCTATAGCTATGTCAAGAATTTCAGTGGCAACACTCAGATCTGCTCTGCACAATGGCACTAATTATACAGTACGAACTGATATTGCCAACATCCTGGCAGACAGGTCCATTGCAAACTTTACCCCCCTCTCATCCACTAAAGGGCCCATCTCTATGCCAGAAGAATGCAAAGTTCCTGTAATCACAGCTGCACAGGTAAAAAAACACACTCTCTAAAGCCAAGAACACAGCATCCATGGGACCTGACAACATCCCAGGCTGCATTCTACATGAACTACAGAACAAACTGGCACCCCACCTAAGTACCATGTTCAATCATAGCCTCACCTCAGGCTTTGTGCCCACTGAATGGTGCACAGCGATGGTTATTCCACTCCACAAAGTGGGAGCCACCACTGACCCTGGGAACTACCACCCCATTAGCGTGATGAGCCTGGTCTGCAAGGCTATGGAATGTATCATCATAGAACTTATAAACAATGACATTGGTAATCTCCAAATGCTGGACCCCACCCAGTTCAGGTTTGTAAAAGGCAGCTCATGTCTTCTAAACCTGACAGACTTCTTTGAAGTGGTCACCAAAGCCATAGATGAGGGTAAGGTGGTATCTAGATTGCGCCAAGGCTTTCGACACCATCCCCCACTCTGGAATTATAGATAAACTCACTAAACTAGGTATAAATCTCTAGGTCACAAGATGGGTTGCCAACTGGCTCACTGACAGAACCCACACTGTGAAAGTAGCAGACTCAAGTCCAACTTTACACCAGTGACAAGAGGAATACCACAGGGTTCAGTCCTGGGTCCTCTCCTGTTTGGTATCTACTTCTCTGAAGTACAGGCCAACACAGAAGGTCTTTGGCTAACGAAGTTTGCAGATGACTGCAAACTAGGAGCCATATTCAAAACTCCTAATGATGTGGACATCCTACAAATGGGCCTCACTGAGATAGATGCCTGGTGTCAAAGCCATGGCCTCAAGCTCAATGTCAAAAAGTGCACTGTCATTTCTTTTGGAAAAAACTGTACCCATGAACTACCACATAGGCAGTAGTCTACTTAACACCAAAAGTGTGATAAGAGACCTTGGGAAACAAGTGGACAGTAGTCTCTCCTTTGATAATCACATCACCACAGTAGACAGGAAATCCTTCTATGTGGCACATCTCATCACAAAATATTTCTCCAGGAAAAAAGAGGTCACTGTTCCCTTCTACTCGTCACTCATTAGACCCATTAAAGAGTACAATGCCCCTTTTGGTATGTACCTCACAAGACATCTACAGCAACTGGAAAGGCTGCAGAAATATCTCACAAAGAGGATTACTGGCCTCAAACAGGTGCCCTATGCAGACCATATCAAAAAACTCCAGCTTTACTCCGTCACATATTGCCTACTCAGAGGTGATCTCTGCCTAACATACAAAGCTATGTCAAACCTAGAGCTGCTGGACATGCTCCACTTAAAGAAATCCCAATCCCTCCGAGCTACATGCTCTAGGGACCTAAACCTTGTCACCACAATAAACAGAACATGCTAGAGGGGTAGATTCCTGTCCCAGAGGCTTCCCATACTCGGGAACAAACTACCTATCTATATCAAACAAAGCTCCTCAGTGGCACTCTTCAAGAAAAATCTTGATGATTGGATGTGAGATAGGAAATTCACCCGGGGATGACTTCTGTGGCTCTGCTCGACAGGGGCACAGGAAAATAATTTTCTTGGGTGGCGAAAGCCAGGGTACCATTTGGCTAGGCTTATAAAGGCCCTAGGGCCAATAGCCTAGTACCTACCTATGAACCTATGAAGAGAAAAAGGAAGGGGTTTCTTATCCACAAATTCCCATTGTAAGCCAAAACAGGAGAAATTTGGCCACCATAAACTACAGCATTCTGATCTTCCTCATAACTAGACAATGCAAAAAGGGAAACAGCAGGTCCAAATGGAGAGATGATTGGGGTCCAAATGCAGAGGTAAGTCAGCAAGCAAAGGACAGTAGTATTGCTGAAATGTAATTTATCCTCAAATCTTGGTGAGTACCTTCACAAGGTGGACCCTGTTTTTCACAAAATCTCACCAAGATGACACTGATATATACACTATATTTTATATAGCATATACCATAGACAGACGTAAGTTAAAAAACAAAAAAAAAAAAAGACAGCTGGGTGCACAAGACCCATGATAAAAAAGTGCATAATCCTGGTGGGCATACTGGTGCCAGGACTGGAAACAATGACAGTGTAGAACCCTCAAGACACAGAAACATAACTTTAATGGGGCTAGGCCAGGCCCAGGGAGAGGATGCACCCTCCCCCCCAGCCCTGTTGTAGAAGGAAACAGTAGTCCACAAAAATCACAAAAACTGATAGGCCAATGCCCTGGATCAACTAATCCATAGTCCCACCAGGGGCTCCAATATCCTAGACCTGATCATTACCAACATGGGAAATCAATGCTCCTCACCTATGGTCACCCCCTCGTTGGTTAGGTCAGACCATAAACTAATCACCCTTAACATCCACATTCCACCCCCACTCCCCAGTAAGGAAACCTCCATAAAAAACTTCTCCAAAGCCAACTTCATGCTACTCAAGTCAGAAGTTACAAACTTCATGGCATTCTATAACTATGTCAAGAATCTAAATGGCAATGCTCAGATCTGCTCTGAGCTACAGCAGAATGGCATTAAATATACTGATCCCAAGGATATTGCCAATATCCTGGCAGATCGATTTAATGCCAACTTCACCCCCCTCTCACCCCCTAAATGGCCCATCTCAATACCGGAAAATTGCCAAATTCTGGTAATAATGGCCACACAGGTAAAAAAAATGCACTCTCCAAAGCTAAGAATACAGCATCCATGGGACCAGATGACATCCCGGGCTGTGTACTACATGAACTACAAAATGAACTGGCACCTCACCTAAGTGTCATGTTTAATCATATCTTCACCTTAGGCTTCGTGCCGAGTGGCGCACAGCTACAGTTATCCCACTCCTCAAGGGGGGATCCACCTTGGATCCCGGGAACTACCGCCCCATCAGTCTGATGAGCCTGATCTGTAAGACCATGGAACGTATTATCATGGAACTTATAAACAAAGACATTGGCGACCTTAAAACACTGGACCCCACCCAGTCTAGGTTTGTGAAGGGCCGATCTTGTCTCTTGAACCTGACTGACTTCTTCGAATCAACCTCCAGAGCCGTGGACAAGGATAAGGCAGTCCACACAGCCTATCTGGACCCTGCCAAGGCCTTTGACACCATCCCACACTCTGGAATCATAGATAAACTTACTAAGCTGGGCATTAATCCCTATGTCACTCGATGGGTTGCCAATTGGCTTACTGACAGAACCCACACTGTAAAAATAGCTGACTCCAAATCCAGCTCCAGACAAGTGACAACTGGAGTACCTCGGGGTTCAGTCCTGGGACCTCTCTTGCTTGACATCTACTTCTCTGAAGTACAGGCCAACACTAAGGGACTCAGGCTAACAAAGTTCACAGATTACTGCAAACTGGGAGCCATTACTGAATCACCAAATTATGTGGATACTCTACAAAAGGGCCTTACAGAAACAGATGCTTGCTGCCAGAGCCATGGGCTCAAGCTCAATGCCAAAAAATGTATAGTTATCCCCTTTGGGAAAAAACATGTACCCGTGAATTACCACATAGGTGGCAGTACACTAAACACTGAAAGTGTAATAAGAGACTTAGGGACACAGGTGGACAGTGGTCTCACCTTCAATAACCATATCGTTACAACAGTCGGGAAATCCTTCTATGTGGCACACCTCATCACTCAGGGCTTTTCATTCAGAAATAAGGAGGTCATTGTCCCACTGTACTCATCCCTCATTAGACCCATTATAGAATACAACGCCCCATTTGGTATGTACCTCTCAAGACATCTGAAACAACTAGAAAGGCCGCAGAAATACCTCACTAAAAGAATCACAGGCCTAAAGCAGATGCCCTATGCTGACCACCTTAAAAAACTCCAGCTATACCCTGTCGCACATTGTCTACTCTGAGGCGATCTCTGCTTAACATACAAGGCCATGTCAAACCCAGAGCTGTTGGACATGCTACACTTAAAGAAATTCCAATCCCTCAGAGCCACATGCTTCAGGGATCTAAACCTTGTCATCACAATAAACAAAACATGCTGAAGGGATAGGTTCCTGACCCAGAGACTCCCCAGACTCTGGAATAGACTGCCCATACATGTCAAGCAGAGCACCTCTTTGGCCCTCTTCAAAGGGAACCTTGATGAATGGATGGGAGAAAGAAAATTCACCCCGGGGATCACATCAGTCACCCTGCTAGACAGGGGTCCAGGGAAGTAAATAGTGTGGGAAGAAACAGCCAGGGAATTGTTATGGCTAGGCTTGTATAGGCCCTAGGGCCGATAGCCTAGTACCAACCTATGAACTTATGAAGAGCAGTAATGACAACAGATTGGACTATTCAGGATAAGAAAGAAATTATGTATTGTTACTATTTTGCAAGAAGCCAAGAATTTCCAGACAGAAGATATACTAAAAGATTAAGACAGAAATTAGAGGAAAGAAAAATACTTCCACAAGAAAAAATATCAGAAGCTTCAAATAAAAAATGTTGTTCATTAATACAACAGATTTATGAACAACATTATATAGACCGAAACCTTGGGCTGTTTGCAAAAAGTGGCATATGAGGAAGTGCAGAAATATAAAGAACAAAATCTAGAGACTTATGAAAAGTATAAAAAAAGAAACATGGACATGGGAAAGAAAGAGAGATCTGATATGGAGCAATATTTATGCAAGGGAGAAAGCAAATTTAATTAATACAAAAAGGCAGCCCCAAAGATATTCAAAAAGAAACACAGTCACAGGCATCCAGACAAGGAAAAATTCACAATAAAAAACATAAGATCACAAGGAGGGAATGTAGAACAGAAGATTAGCAAAGCAAAAGTTAAAAAATAGAAGGTAAAGTTATGGAATACCTGCGAAATTAAGGATTTAGTGCAGAAGGTCTAACACAGGTTATATCACAGCATGATGAAAAGTACAGTTGTATACACTTACCATAAATGTAGATGTTCAAGTGTATTCACTGTTGCAGTCATCACACTTGGGTTATCTGCCGCAGGTAGCCCTCAGTCGGCCTGAATACCAGAGGCTTAGTATTTCTGCATCGAATGCTGTCGCTTCTTCCTTGACGTCAGGTCGTCAGGGGTATACAAACAGGCAGCCAATGCCATTACATCAGTTTTTCTTGCCCCAAATGTCAGGAGCCTCCAAATAGGGAGCTAGGATACGGTGGGGAAAACACCACCAGTAAAAAGTAAATACCAATACCAGTAGGAATAGCCATACAGAGGAGAGATAGAGACACAGAGAAAACCAGGGGGCTGGAGGGAGTGAAACAAGGACTGCAACAGTGAATACACTTGAACATCTACATTTATGGTAAGTGTACACAACTGCACTATGTTCTTTGTGTTTCACTGTTGCAGTTATCACACTTGGATTGATTCCCAAAGCTGAGGCAGTCGAGAAGAGTTAGAGCTGGCTAGTAGGCTTTGCAAGACTGCTGTAGCAAAACCTGCCCTGGATTTGGAAAAGACAGGCAGGTGGTAGTGCTTGGTGAAGGTGTGTACAGAACTCCAGGTAGCAGCTTTCAGGATGTCCCTGGTAGGGACTCTCCTGAGAAATGCTGTAGAGGTAGATGTAGCCCTAGTGGAATGTGTTCTGACCCACGGAGGGGTTGGTTTTCCATGGTGCATGTAGCAAAAATGGATGCAGTATGTTATAGGTTCATAGGTTCATACTAGGCTATCTGCCCTAGGGCATTTATAAGCCTAGCCAGAATGTGTTTGGCTTTCGCCACCCACTTTAAATTTATTTTGCTATGCCCTTTTTCGAGGTTAGTATACTGTGCCTCTGTCTAACAGTGACACAGAAGTGATACCCGGGGTAAACCTACGATCTCCCATCCACTCATCAAGATTCCTCTTGAAGAGAGTCAATGAGGGACTCTGCCTAACCAGGACTGGGATTTTATTCCAGAGTGAAGGGAGCCTCTGGGTTATGAATCTGTCCCTCCAGCATGTCCTAATTATTTCAGTGCTGAGGTTCAAGTCTCTCGAGCGCATAGCTCGATGGGATTTGGATTTTCTGAGGTGCAGCATGTCCATTAATTCCGGGTTGGACATGGCTTTATACGTCAGGCACAGATCACCTCTGAATAGGCGGTATGCCACTGAGTAGAGCTGGAGTTTCTTTAACCGAGGGCAGCATATGGCATCTGTTTGAGCCCTTTGATCCTCTTGGTGAGGTACTTTTGGGGTCTTTCCAGTTGCTGCAGGTGTCTGGTAAGGTACATCCCAAAAGGGGCATTGTACTCAATTATGGGCCTGATGAGGGATGAGTAAAGAGGCACGATGACCTCCCCTGATCTAGATGTGAATCCCTTCATGATTAGGTGGGCTATATAAAATGTTTTTCTAACCACTTTGGCCACGTGGTTGTCAAATGAGAGATTGCTATCAACTTGGGTCCCCAGGTCCCTAATTACTTCTTCTGTACTTAATGGATTACCACCTATGTGTTAATTTGTGGGCACTTTGTTTTTGCCAAAGGGGATGACTATACACTTTTTGGCATTTAGCTTGAGGCCATGGCTCTGGCACCAGTTGTCTGTTTCTATGAGGCCCTTTTGGAGGATGCTTATGTCAGCTCAGCTGGAGAGTCTATTATGGCGCCCAGTTTGCAGTCATCTGCAAACTTGGTCAGCCACAGTCCTTCCATGTTGGCCTGTACCTCCGAGAAATATATACCGAACAAGAGAGGTCCCAGGACTGAGCCTTGTGGGACACCACTTGTAACTGATTTGGAGTCTGACATGGCTCCAGCAATTCTAACCATGTGGGTTCTGTCCTTGAGCCAGTTTGCAATCCATCTAGTGACATAGAGGTTTATATTTAAGCTGGTGAGCTTATCTATAATGCCCGAGTGGGGTATTGTATCGAAGGCTTTGCAAGGTCCAGGTAGGCTGTGAGGACCACCTTCCCCTCGTCAATGGCCTTGGTGACTGTTTCAAAGAAATCAACCAGGTTTAAGAGGCAGGATCTGCCCTTAACAAAGCCGAACTGGGTAGGATCCAGTGTCTGTAGGTCCCCAATATCTTTATTTATGAGGTCCATGATGATCCTTTCCATAGCTTTGCAGACCAAGCTAGTCAGGCTTATGGGGCGATAGTTTCCAGGATCCGTTGAGGCACCACCTTTATGGAGAGGGACCACTATTGCTGTACGCCACTCTTTGAGAACATATCCTGTAGTAAGGCTGAGATTGAACAGTAGTTTTATGTTTGGGTTTAGCTCTTCTTGGAGTTCATGTAGGACGCAGCCTGGGACACCGTCTGGTCCCACTGATGCTGTGTTTTTGCTTTGGAGAGGCGGCTCTTACCTGAGCATCTGAGATGTCAGGGGGCAGCACTCTGCTGGGATAGATATTTGCCCTTTTGGTGGGGAGTTTGCTGAACCTGTCAGCTAGAATGTTGGCAATGTCTGTGGGTTCGGTGTATTTTTTGTCATTTTGGACTAATTCTGAGCATATCTGGGAATTACCACCCAGGTTCCTAACATAACTAAAGAAAGCCTTGTGATTATCCTTAGTGTCCTGTGCAATTTTTCTCTCGAAGCTGGCCTTATACAATTTTATGAGTGCCCGTAGTTTTTTGCTAATACTGATATCCATTTGGAAATGGTGTGTTTTGAAATGGCCTTGCCCTCTGCCCCTGTTGCAAAGCTGACTAGCAACTGGTCAGATTTTCTGAAAGTCTTAGTCCTATCAAGGTAGAATCTGAGCTGTCTGTGCACATCCAAAGAGTGTAATATCCTTTCCCCTTTATTTTGAGGATTAGGGAAGAAGGTTGGCAAATGGAGAGATTGGTTGAGAGCCACACTGGACACCACTTTAGGCATAAAGGAAGGGTTAGTCCTGAGGGAAACCCTATCAGCATGGAAAATAACGAAGGGTTCCACAACCATCAGTGCTTGTAACTCGGGCACTCCTAACTGAAGTGATGGCTAGAAACAAGACTGTTTCTAAGAGAAGAATTTTAACTCTGCTGAAGCAGCAGGTTCAAAAGGAGGAAGTGTGAGCTTTTCCAGTACAAAGTTAAGGTCCAAAGAAGGGGTGGGTGCTCTCCTGAGAGGCCTTAAGTTGTTTGCCTTCTCAGGAACTGTTTGATGAGAGGGTGAGAGAACAGAGGTGGCTCAGTATTGTAATGAGCCAAGATGGTAGAGGCATGGATCTTAATGGAGGAGAAGCATAGGCCTCTGTGGAGTAGTTCTGCTAGGTAATCCAGGATTAGAGGTAAGGAGGGCAGTGCTGTGTCCTCTCCTTTAGACTGAATCCAAGAACAATACCTTTTCCACTTTTCAGCATAGGATTTCCTTGCACTGGGCCTTCTGGCTTCAAGGATGACATCCAGCACCTGTTTGCTTAGGGCTGCTGGTGTAGTATTTAAGGAATATGCCAGGCTGCAAGATTTAGGGTTTGCAATTGTGGACGCAAAATCTGTCCCTCCTGCTGAGAAAGCAGGGTTGGGGTCTGGTGTAAGTGCAGGGTGGCACCGCTGTCAGTCTGCGCAGGAGTGGGTACCAGTGCTGGTGTGGCTAGTCCAGGGCAGTCAGAATTGTCCTTGGCCTGTCTTGTTTTATCTTGAGTAATACTCTTGAGAGAAGGGGCATGGGGGAAAGGCATAAATTGAGAGGTTTTCCCATTGAAAGGATAGGGCATCCACTTTCCAGGCCCTGCTGTGAGGGTTCCTGGTGCAGAATTTGCTTAGCTGGTGGTTGTAGGGAGAGGCAAAGAGATCCACCTCTGGGGTCCTCCCTTTCTGAATCAGAAGGTTGAAGGTGCTGGGCTCAAATTTCCACTCATGTGGGTCTTGGAGATTTCTGCTTAGGTCGTCTGCCAGTGAGTTTTGTTTGCCTGGCAGGAATTGAGCTTGTAGATGGACTTGGATGTCTAAGGCCGTGTTCCACAGGGCCATGGCAAACCTGCAGAGTGGGTAAGAATGGGTTCCCCCCTGCTTGTTGATGTACCACATAACTGTGGTACTGTCTGGTTTTATCAGCAGCTGTCCTGGCAAGAGTAGGTATCTGAAAGCTGTCAGGGCATTCTGTACAGCTAGCATCTCTTTTTGGTTGATGTGCAGATGAATTTGACTTGGGCTCCAGTGGCCCTGAATACATTTTCCAGCCATGTGAGCCCCCCATGCATAGACTGATGCATCTGTGGTCAGGGTCTGGGTGGCATGGGGTTGAGTAAAAGGCAGTCCCTTGTTATGGTTGCATGCTTCTGCCCATCAAAGGAACTCTGTCCTTAGACCAGGTATGATAGGAATGACTGTTTCCAGGTCCTGAGAATGTTGGCACCAAAGACTTTTTAAGTACTATTGAAGTTTCCTCATATGCAGTCTTGCATATGGAATTAGCAGTATACATGAGGTCATGAACCCTAGGGCTTGCAGTATTCTTCTTGCAGACAGCTGGGTTCTGGTGGCCATTTGTTTGAAGTAGTCTGTCAGATAGACCTGTTTTTCTGAAGTGAGGAATGCCATCTGGGAAGTTGTGTCCAAGCTTGCTCCCAGGAATACAATCTTTTGACTGGGTACCAGTTGTGATTTATTTTCGTTGAATGTGTACCCCAATGAAGTAAGAAGGCTTTTTACAAATGCCAGTTGCTGAAGCAGTAATTCCTGACTGTCTGCCTGAATCAGGCAGTCGTCCAGGTACGGGTAAATTTGGATATTTCTCTGCCTGCAGTATGCAATGGCTGGAGCCAGGCATGTTGTGAATACCCTGGGCATGGTAGATAAGCCAAAGGGAAATGCAGAGAACTGATAATGCATATACTCTGCCCTGAAATGTAGAGACTTCCTGTATGACTCCCTTATGGGGATGTGCAGATAGGCTTCTTTTAAGTCTAGGGTGACTAACCAGGCATCCTTGGCTAACATAGTGAGAAGCTGTTGCAGGGTAAGCATCTTGAATTTTGGTACCACCAGGAAGGTGTTAAGAATTGAAAGATCCAGGATTGGGTGCCAAGAGCCCTCTTTCCTGGGTACCAGGAAGAGTCTGGAGTAGAATCCTTGCCCCCCCCCCCCCTCTGTTCTACTAGAACAGGCTGAACAGCTCTGATATTGAGCAGGGAAAGTACTTGGTTTTGAGCCTCTGCCCACTGGTTTGGAGGAAGGTCTGGAAACCCGCTTGGGGTTGGCAGTGAATGGAAATAAAATTTGTACCCCTGGGAAACAATATTGAGGACCCATCGGTCCTACGTAATGGACATCCAGTTTTTTGCATGAAGGGCAAGTTTTCCTCCTAGGGGCACAAGCAATTGGGCAGGGTTGGGAAACAGAATGAAGAAGTCATTGTAAGTTTTTTCCATAAGGAGGTGGCTTACAACTCCCTGCTTTAGGGGTGGGGTCCCTCCATTGCTTAGATCTCTGCATACCCTGAGAGTGTAGTCTTGGTGGTCTGTTTCCCCTGGGTCTTGTTTGGGAAGGCCTGAAGGGGGCTGGAAAGGACCAGTGTTTTGAAGGGCAATGCCTACTGAATCTAGGGGGGTTGTACTTGTAGGAATTCTTTAACAATCTGCATAGATTTAGCTTTTCCTTCCATCTTTTTAAGAACCTCTTCTGCTTTGGTGGCAAACAAACAGTTCTTATTCAAAGGAGCGTCTAGTAATTTAGATTTGACATGATCTGGCAAGGTCTGCTCCTTCAGCCAAGCATGTCTTCTCAGTACAGAGTCAGCAAATGCTGCCCTGAAAGATGCTTCTAGAGCATCAAAGACACACTGCAAAGTATGCTTACTAACTTGGTTTGCAGAGTGCATAAGCTCCTGCAATTCTTTGCTTTCTGCACAATCTGGAAAAGTTACCATTTTTTGTTTAATAAGTTCCATAATATGTTGCTGGTATTTCAGCATGTGAAACTGGAAATTCAATGCCCTGATAGCAAGGGTTGCAGAGGTATATACCTTCTTACCCCATCTGTCCAAAGCTCTGGAATCCCTGTCTGAAGGGATGGGATTTTTGGCTGTAGTAGCCTTAATACCTTTAGGCCCCTGGGAAATGATCTCTGGGTCAGCAGTAGGATTCTTGAAAAGAAACTTAAGAGCATCAGGTACTCTGTAGTACCTGTATGGTTTCCTAGGGGCAGGAGGTAAAGTGTCTAGAGTAAGACTAGATTCCATGAAAACAATCATCTGCAACATCCAGGACAGGGGGTATAGCTAAAGGCCTGTGCTGAGGCAACTCTAAAAATTCTCTGAGTCTCTTTTTGGACTGAGGATAGTCCTGGCATTCCCAATGGAAATGCTCTCTTAAAGTATGCAAGGTTTCACCAAAAGAAAAATCCTCTGGAGAGGAGGCAGAGGGAATGGATTCCTCTGCATCTGAATCCTCATAGGTGGATAAGGGCATGTCTTCATAATCAGAAAGGTCAGAGTCATCGGACTCCTGCTCTGTAGAACCTGAAGGGGACTGGATTCTTTGTCTCTTTGCAGGGGAAGACTGGCTTCCCCTAATCAGTATAATACGGTCTTCAGCCATTCTAAGCATTTGTTTTTGTGGCATGGGTACCCGAGCATGTGCTTTGGTTGCCAGTTTTCTAGGCGCAGTGTGTACTCTGAGCCTAAGAAACTCAGTAGTTTTGGTTAAAAATGAAGTCGTTGGTTTGTTTTGAATATTGGTAGAGCAAAAAACTGCCTCAGAAGCTGGTGCCTGCAAAGCAGCTCCAGACCCATCCAAGGTAGAGACATCCGCTGGTTCCATAGTCGAAGAAACATCTCGCGGCATACCAGACTCTGAATGGGTCTCAGCAGAGGCCTGTGAATACAATGAAGTGGGCATCAAGGGATGCAAAGGCACCTCACTGAGTACTGGTGGACTGGCGACTAGCTTAACGGAAGCATCGTTGGAAGTTTTGGACCTATGCGGTCTGTCTCTGTCTTTATCCGTATGTTTTTTCAGAAGATTGGTAGTCGGATGGCTTACTGAAGCCATTTCAGAATACGGAGATCGAGAGTGAAAGAATTTAGTGACAAAGAGAGCCCGATAACTAATGGTTCGGGCGGTAAACAATGCACAAAACCGACGAGGGACTTTGTGGTCTGGGCCTAAACAGGTAACGCAATAAGAATGAAAATCTCTGTGAGGTATTTCCTTTCTGACATCGTTTAGAGCAAGAAAAAAGGATCCCCGACGGGGTACTTAGCGTTAGAAGACTTCAGGATTATTCAACTCAAAAATGAAAAATTCAGGTAGCTGCCAACTGGTACTTGCAAACTACTTCTGTTTCGGGCTCCTCCTCGGGAAGAAAGACTGATGTAATGGCATCAGCTGCCTGTTTTTATACCCCTGACGACCTGATGTCAAGGAAGAAGTGACAGCATCTGACAGAGAAATACTAAGTCTCTGGTATTCAGGCCGACTGAGGGCTACCTGCAGGCAGATAACCCAAGTGTGATGACCACAACAGTGAAACATGAAGAACATCAATGAGTCTCCAAAGTAAGGAGAAAGTGGAGGAGCAGGTGAAATCTGATGAAGAAATAAGGACATTGGAAAGAAAAAGAGATTTAATATCGTGCAATATTTATGTGAAGGAGAAAGCAAAACTAATCAATATAAAATGAGCAGCACTAAAGATATTTGAAGAGAAATATAGCCAAGGAGTCCAGAAATGGAAAATTTTACAATACAAAAAATAAGAAAACAAAGAGGAAAAGCAAAACACAGGATTAGTAATGGAGAAGCTAAAAAAACAGAAAACGTCATTATGAACTACCTGGGATGTAAAGGATTTAGTGTTGAAAATCTAACTGAGATAGCATCACAGCAGGATAGAGCAATGGATACACAAATTAAGGATAAACCAGTGAAGCAGCAATGGATGACACAAGATGAAACTGAAGAGCATGTGGCACAGGAAGATGCTCTGGAACTTTCTAGAGAATGCCCGCAGGAAATGCAGAACAAAGAATATGCCCTTAATTTAGAAGAAAATGATCTAAGAAAATATTTGCTTCATTTAATAGAAATGGACAGACATTTTAAGATCAATGAAAGAAATGGACTAGAGAAAAGTAATAAAACCCCAAAGGTTAGAAGTCTTATAAAACAAATGAACAAAGTAATTAGCCCTGCCCATATTCATGTGATATAACGAAAGTAAATAGGATATATTACTGTGCACATAAATTAATAACAGATAAAGTCTTACCACAAAAACACAGGGTAGTAAGGGAAAGGAAGGAGGGAAATTGAATGCCATCACAGAAGCATTAAACAGAGAAAACTATAAAGCAATTAAGGCAAGAAGTGCCACTGGATGAGGGAACAAATCAACAAAAATACTCAGAAAGGTAGATGTGATAAATGCAATGTGCAGTATCAGAACAAATCAGGATCTATCATGCACTATTGCAAATAGTAAATTAAATATCTCAGCACAGGCAGAAAAACTTAGACAAAATGCAGATAAACATAAAGGAAAAGTACAAAATAAGCAATTTACTGATGACCCAACAATGTTTTATAGAAAATTGGGATATAAGGCAAAAGGAACTGAAACACCACCAAAAAAGAAGAAATGGATATATTTTGGAGATATATCTATGGAGATCCTGTGGAACATAACAAAGATGCTAAATGGACAAAAGAAGTAAAAGAATAAGAAGTTGTACAAGACATGAAATAGAATGATGCAACGGCCAGAGAGATTGATGCAAAGTTAAGAAAAGCTCTCAAATGGAAAAACCCAGAACCAGATGCAGTACCTATCTTCTGACTAAAAGTATTAACATCTTTACATAAATATTTAGACATGATTAACAACTATTTATATGTGCATCATGACCAGACACCAGCCTGGTTAACAATAGCAAAATCAATATTCTTACTTAGAAGCGAACCTGCAAGCTATCCTAAAAACTATAGACCAATAACTTGCTTTCCAATGATGTATAAACTATAAACTGGAATTGATGCAGATAGAGTTTATAGACATTTAGAAGAAAACTTAATTACTGCAACAGAACAAAAGGGTCTATGTTAGATAAACCAAAGTTTATTTTACCGAAAGCTGACATTATCAAAAATCCCGGAACTCAAAACTGCAATTGTGGGGGGCTGTGCCCCCCACCCCCTCGCTAAATATATATTCCAACTCTGAGATCGCATTACAGTGAGGAAAAGGCGAATATTCCCATCTTAACTGTACTGCGATCTCAGAATTCCGGTTTTGGGTTCCAGGATTTTCGCTCATGTTAGCGTTTGTTAAGATAAACTTTCGTTTATCTAATATAGACCCGAACAAAAGGGTAATAAAAGAAAGTCATATGGGACAAAGGATGATTTGTTGTTAAATAAAGTCATAATGGAGAACAGTAAAAAGGGGAAGCATCTTAGTATGGCATGGACAGACTATAAAAAAGCATTTGACACTATTGAACAAGAGTGTTTAAAAATGTATAAGATACATCCTACACTGATTGACTGCATTATAGCGATCATGAAACAGTGGTAAACCACTTTGCAGTTAAGTCATGATAAAGGGCAAATTATTATTCCAGGGATAAAAATTCAAAGGTGATATTCCAAGGTGACTCTCTGTCACAGCTGCTTTTTTGTCTTGCCCTTAACCCATTAAGTTGTCTACTTATCAGATTAGGTTATGGTTACAATCTGGCTCCCAGAAAACAAAAAAGTGTAAAGACTTCTTATCTTCTTTTTGTAGATAATTTAAAAATGCATAGCTCATCATATGAGGAACAACTCCACCTGGTCAAAACTTCTTCAGATAATACAAGAATGTCATTTGGTCTTGATAAATGTGCAAAAGCAACCTTTAAGGCAGGAAAGCTGTAGCACCAAGAAAACATCAGTTTGGGACAGGCATGTTATATAAAAGAACTGGAACAAGACGGAGTGTATAAATATTTGGGAACTGATGAAGGATCAACAATAAAACATGAACAAATGCAAATCAGACTTAGTAAGGAATATTTTAGAAGATGTAAATTAATATTGAAAACAGTTGACATCTAGGAACAAAGTCCAGGCTATAAGCCACTTTGCTCTTCCTGCCCTAACTTACAGTTTTAGAGTGACTGATTGGCCCCAAAAGGTATTGGATAGGTTGGACAGGAAAACAAGAAGGGTGCTTAAGGCTCATCAGATGATTTATAAAACTCAGTGCATACCAAGATTACATATTCCCCGTTCTGAAGGAGGTACGCGCCTCCTTGAAACTGATTACACGTATAGATCTGCAATTGTGGGATTGCATACATATCTGCTGACCTCACAAGACCCAAATGTAGTGAAAGTTTTGAAACATGAGGAGAATAAGTCTAAGATGATCTCCCTTGCTTAATTTAGCAGAGCATATCGGTGTCAAGCAAGAATGGAAATCAAACCAGTAGATAAAATCAGGCAGCAACTGAATGTGCCAAAAAAAAAAATATAAAGTGAAGGATCAGATGAGAAGGTAAGAAAGGTGTAAAATGCATAAATATAGTTGCAAGTATAGAAAGCTCTTGTAACAACCTCATGTTGATCAGGATCGAATGTAGGAATGGTTAAAGAGAAGTGAATTTAAACCAAAAGACGAAAGGTTAATATTGGTGGTCCAAGAAGTGGACTACATACACTTTGCTTTACAAAGTCCATTGAACATGTGGGAGAAACAGAAAAATGTAGTTTTTGTAAAATAGAATTGGAAACAGTTATGCATCTTTTTGCTGGTTGTGATATACTAATGGCAGAAGGACTGAAAGGAATAATAATGTGGAAAGACTATTGCATTGAGGATTGTGCAAACATTATAACGCTGAAGTAGCTGAAAAACACTGGAAACATGAGTCACAAAGCATCATAGAAAATGATGAAGTTTATATCACATGGGATTATCCATTACCAACAGTTCAAAAAATAGACAACAGAAAACAAGATAGAATAGCCCATGAAAAGAAGGCAAAAGTAGCATTGATAATTGAAACTGCTACATGCATGACTATGGTGTCTTATGTACAAAGAGACACAAAGTCATAAAATACCAGGATCTGAAGGCAGAAACAAGGGCAATGTAGAAGAAAGACTCCCAGACAGCTCCAGTAGTAGTAGGAGATACAGGTCCTGTACAAAAGTATTTGCAATCATACTTAGATATGTTACCGATACATGTAACCTTGTACGATTTGCAGAAGGAGTCATTACTGGGCATACTGCGGGTGCTGTGAAGAGCACTTCTGGATAACATCAAAAATTAAAACAATACTAATATCATGAACTTTAATCATACTTTGACTTAAGAATGGGGTCCACTCCCACCATGTCTTTAGAAATGCAAAAGACTTGGAGAAATTAAAAAGGAGGAAACAGTATTTTTCCCATATCCAGGCACCACACAGAGAGAAGCCAAAAAAAGGCTACTGATGCTATGGCCTCCTGCTTGAGTAAGGCAAAACAGTTTTATGCAAACTTGGCATAAACAATTTCAGGCACAGCATCATAAGACACTTTAGATGCTGGAAGGGCAAATTCCTGCTTCTCAAGTACCAGAGACTCGAAGTTAGGGATTGAATCTGAAGATCTACAAATTTGTTTTGGATATGAGATATCTGTACTAACATCTAAGACTAGAATACCTCTACTAAATATTACAAAAAGAAATCAGGACAGATAACACAAACACACATTCTGGTGCCACTTATGGTGCTAAAAAACAGTTCATACATTGGGCATTTTTTTTTTACACAAAACACCACCAAATGTCATGTTAAGTATCACTTCTATTACTGCAGCTGCCACATTAAGTATTAAATCCATTACTGCAGCTATCACGTTAAATATCACATTCACTACTGCAACTGTCATGTTAATTATCACGATATATTACTGCAGAGGCTTATCCCTGTTGTGCTATATATAATGAAGCAGTGATACACCTAGGAGATCAGGAATCCATAGTAAACATCATCCTATGAAGAAGGAAGGTGCATGGGAATGCTAACAATGGAAGAGAGGAGTGGTCTCACCCAGATTTTTAGTCATGTGTCCTTGGATCACCATCATGTTGCCCCTGTACTGAACTGTATAACTGTATGTCTGCACCATAGCTTTCCACTTTCTAGACTTAGCAGCAGCAGACTTGCTATGTTTCTGTTTTGATTTTCTTTAGGAAGTTTTTTTTCCATTGAGAATATTTTTTTTCTTAGGAAAGAGAGTAGAAGAGGGAGCAAAGAAAGAATATAACTGATCTCAGTGTTAATAGCTACAGACACTATGATCATCTCAAAAAATGAAGAAATCTGAAGCCCACAGCAGCCCTTTTCATATATTTACTGAGAGATGCCATTAATATCTATAGAAAATAGAAATATGGTATATGCCACTATCAAGGTTGATAGATCAGTGAATATTCGATGAACTAGTGAAGAAACTGGAGTGGCTGTTGCCTTTGTTAGCAAAAATTATATGAGTAAGACTGCACAGAGCTATTTCTTTTATAGTAGAGCTCTATTGAACCGTCAGAGCTCAAGACTACACCTACAAGGACAGCCCACTACTGAAAAAATGGTCTAGAACTGACATATGCCACACAATTTTTTTGTATCTCCTGCACTACTAATCCTTGAGTTAAGCATGTGTGTCTCCTGATTCATTATGATGGTGACAAGATTTCCTAAAACACAGAAACTCCAAGTCTGTTCTGCTCACAGTGCACATGCATAAATTTGCCTATATGAATATATACCACTACAGATCAAGTAAAGTACTATTTGTTTGGCTATATGAATTGTTATTGAGTTATGTACACTTCTTTGGGTACCTTTACAGCTAGTCTTCATGGCTGGATGGACAAATACAACTTCATTCCAAAGACATGCATTTGGAGCATTTCTCCCCGGGCCTCCGCTGAAAACAGGATCTGTGAAACCTAGTCGGACATTCCCGGTCAACAAATGTTAAATAAATAAATAAATAAATAAAACTACACCAGGCTTATCGTGTAAGTTCCTGCTCAGTCTGGGAGGTCAACAGTATTGAATGCTTGATGGGGGTAGCAAGAACTTTTGGGTTTCCATTAGAAGGCAAGAAGCCGAGGTACCAGAACATTTTGTATGACTAAAAATACTTGTCCTGGAATGATGTTCCTGTTCCTGATGGTGGCAACTTATGTTTATTGAGAAGAACTTTTGGGTTTGTCTGAGTGAGTGTATATATGGCTAGGCATCTTATGGTGCCAGTGATCACGTGTCTAGTTTTATTCCTATGTTTCTATGAATGACAAGCAAAGCAACAATCTCTACAGGACCTGTGCTTACCAGGATATGATTAAAAGTATTTTTTACTTGTGCAATTTATAGTTTACAGTCTGTATATTCTGGGGGCATATTAAGTCACTCAGAATGGAGAAGATACACATTCTGTGAATACTCCCGAACAAAATGTACAATGCCTTTAACATTACTATGTCATCTCAAAACTTATTTCACTGATATAAACCGTTTCATACATTTAGACTGAATGATGTATGGCTGTATTTCTTATTTAATACTAACCAGTATTATGTTTTCCCAAGATATAATTTTGTGCCTTAGGCTTCCATAATATATGGCTACCATCTCATTTTACAGTGTGTGATTTTAAGGGTCTATATGACGTTGACGAACTCTTAAAAGTTCGAACGTCATATGGTCGACACCATATGATTGAACTTTTAAAAGTTCGAACATTTCAACAGAGATCTCTGTACAGTGCGGAATGGGACGATTTCCCTTTTCTGCACTGTAGTGCGATCTTGGAGTTGGTATATTTAAAGAGTGGGGGGTATGGGGGGTGCAGGGGGGCTTGCCCCTCAGCTTAAACCGTTCAGGTAGGTTTTTTCTTTGGTTTATTGTTTTTATTACGTTTTCAAACTTTTAAAAGTTCAGTCATATGCTGCCGACCATATGATGTTCGAACTTTTAAAAGTTCGATTATGTAATATAGAAGCAATTTTAATACATGCATTTCCAGAGTCTTGGCATATTTTTTGAAGCAAGTTACCTGATCAGATGAATTGTTCTTGAATTATATACACTTTCCTGTCCTTTTGAAAGACAGTTGCAGTAAAAATAAATATTCTTAATTCTATTACCTTCCCTTTTTCCAGCTTGAAATGCATGTTTTGTCCATATACTTGTCTATAAGCTCTTTTCTTAGCTTGACATCTAGAAGTCTTGCAGATGTTTCAGGTTTCCTTAAAAAACAGAAAATAAAAAACAGAAACCCCATCACTTTTCATATTAATATTTATATGTAACAATGTGCATATAATTTAAAGGTCTGAGCAATACAAGAAATATGAAATGAAACCATAGTTAATAAGATGAAAATCTGTTAAGCTCAAATTAGATTTCAAATATGATACCTGGATTAAACACGTACTAAACAAAGCCTGCTTCATCAGTTTGCTAATTAGAGCTGTACATTAGCATAGCCTCATTTATCAGACACTATGGGCCACATTCCAAAAGACTTGCTCTCAGTTTAAGTGATATGCTACAGTGTAAACCTGCCTTTATGCCAAAAGACTGGCTCTCAGTGTAAGTGACTTACTCTGATACAACACCCATCTATAAGGTTCTTATAGTACTAAACTAGCTGCCTGTGGGTGTCATTTTCACCCTAGCCAATTTCCCTCAAAAGTGAGTATCAAACCTTGTACCATTTATCAGTAAAGTAAGCACCTTAAACCATTTTGCCAGCATTCAAGACATTATGTCAACGTCAAGCAGACTTTTACCAGGGGCCAGATTCCAACAAACTTGTTCTCAGTGAAAGGGAGTTATTCTGGTGTACTCCAGTGTATTAAGCCAAAGTAAATCATGTACACTGAGATCAAGTCTCTTGGAATCTGGGCCTCTAACTATAATGTACAGATGAATTAAGAAATGCCTTTATGGATCCCACTTACAAAAGTGTGTTTTACAGTCAACCGTATAAAAATAAGTTATAAATCATAAGAAGTACATTTCCTGTTGTGTAGTCTGTGCACATCCAGAGATATATATTACTTTCTTCTTTTTTGCTTAGGAACACAAAGTTCCAGGTTCACCTTCAAAAGAAGAGCACTATTTTTGACATTATAAACTTCTCTACACAGCCTGCTTACTTTTAAAACTGATGATTAAAGGAGATTCACATGCTAAACAAAGCTGAAGAAATGTACTTTTCCTGTAGGTTTACTGTAACATGAAATCATCAATGCAAAACTAAATGGATGATGAGGATATATAGAATCAAATAGTATAACTGTGCCACAATTCAACTAAAGTTAAGAAATAAATAATTCATTACCATATTACCTGAAATTAGATAATTATGATTCACAGCACATTCTAGTAACGTTTTTGTTTTTTGTAAATACACATATTAACAGCATTTTCATGAATTATATTTAACTTACAATTCCTGTGCAATCCTTATACATGGCATACAGTGCACATAAAAAGTGTACACACCCCTGTTAAAATGCCAGGTTTTTGTCATATAGAAAAATGAGACCACAATAAATCATTTCAAAATGTTTCATAGGTTCATAGGTAGGTACTAGGCTATTGGCCCAAGGGCCTACGTAAGCCTAGCCAACAAGGTTCGCTAGCTTACGCCACCCAAGAAAGTTATTTTCCTGTGCCACTGTCGAGCAGAGACACAGAAGTAATCCCCGGGGTGTATTTCCTATTTCCCATCCAGTCATCAAGATTTTTCTTGAAGAGTGCTAATGAAGAACTTTGCTTGACATAAATGGGTAGCCTGTTCCAGAGTATGGGAAGTCTCTGGGACAGGAATCTATCCCTCCAGCATGTCCTGTTTATTGTGGTGACAAGGTTTAGTTCCCTAGAGCATGTAGCTCAGAGGGGTTGGGATTTCTTTAAGTGTAGCATGTCCAACAGCTCTGGGTTTGACATAGCTTTATATGTTAGGCAGAGATCACCTTGGAGTAGGTGATATGCTATGGAGAAAAGCTGGAGTTTTTTGAGGCGGTCAATGTAGGGCATTTGCTTGAGGCCAGTAATCCTCTTTGTGAGGTACTTTTGTGGTCTTTCCAGCTGCTGCAGATGTCTTGCGAGGTACATTACAAAAGGGACATTGTACTCTACAATGGGTTTAATGAGTATCGAGTAGAGGGGAACAATGACCTCTTTTTTCCTGGCTGAGAACCCTTTTATGATGAGGTGTGCCACTTAGAAGGACTTCCTGACTACTGTGACGATGTGACTATCAAAGGAGAGACTACTGTCCACCTGGGTCCCAAGGTCTCTTATCACACATTCGGTGTTAAGTAGATTGCTGCCAATGTGGTATTTCATGGGTACAGAGTTTTTACCAAAGGGGATGACACTGCACTTTTTGGTATTGAGCTTGAGGCTACGGCTCTGACACCAGGCATCTGTCTCAGCGAGGCCCTTCTGTAGGATGTCCACATCACTTGGGGACTTGACTATGGCTCCTAGTTTGCAGTCATCTGCGAACTTCATTAGCCAGAGGCCTTCTGTGTTAGCCTGTACTTCAGAGAAGTACATACCAAACAGGAGAGGTCCCAGGACGGAACCCTGTGGTACTCCACTTGTCACTGCTTTGAGATCAGATTTGGAGTCTGCAACTTTTACAGTGTGGGTTCTGTCAGTGAGTCAGTTGGCAACCCATCTGGTGATGTAGGGATTTACACCTAGTTTATAGGTTCATAGGTTCATACTAGGCTATCTGCCTGAGGGCATTTACAAGCCTAGCCCATCGTTTTGTGGCTTACGCCACCCCTTTAGTATGGGGAACTATACCCATTATTTTGCTGTGCCTCTGTCGAGCAGTGACACTGAGGTAATCCCTGGGGTGTATCTGCGATCTCCCATCCATTGGTCAAGATTTCTCTTGAACAAGGCCAGCGAGGTGCTCTGCCTCACATATACCGGGGTTTTGTTCCACAGCATAGGGAGTCTTTGGGTGATGAATCTATCCCTCCAGCACGTCCTATTAATAGCCGTGTCGAGGTTTAAGTCTCCCGCCCTTGTGGCTCTGATGGATCTAGATTTTTTGAGGTGAAGCATATTCATCAAATCTGGATTTGACATGGCCTTGTATGTTAGGCAAAGGTCAGCTCTGAGCAAGCGGTAAGCGACTGAATAGAGCGGGAGTTCTTTCAGTCGGGCAGCATAGGACAGATTTTTGAGACCCTTTATCCTTTTGGTGAGGAACTTTTGTGGCCTCTCCAGCTGCTGCAAGTGTCGAGTCAGATACATTCGAATGGGGCATTGTACTCAATCATTGGTCTGATGAGTGATGAGTAGAGGAGACCATGACCTCCCTTGATCTAGATGAGAATCCCTTCATGATAAGGTGGGCAATGTAGAAGGTCTTCCTAACTACTTTGGCTACATGGGTGTCGAATGACAGACTACTATCAACCTGGGTCCCCAGGTCCCTGATAACTTCTTCTGTGCTCAGTGGATTGCCACCTATTTGGTAGCTAGGGGTAACCTTGTTTTTCCTGAAGGGTATGACTATGCATTTTTTGGCATTTAACTTTAGGCCATGGCTCTGGCACCAGTTATCAGTTTCTGTGAGACCCTTCTGAAGGATATCTGTGTCAGATGTGTTTTCTACTATGGCCCAGTTTGCAGTCATCTGCAAACTTTGTCAGCCATAACCCTCCTGTGTTTGCTTGTACTGGAAAAGTAGATGCCAAACAAGAGTGGGCCCAGGACTGAGCCCTGTGGGACACCACTTGTGACAGGCTTTGAGTCTGACATGGCACCAGCAACTCTGACCCTGTGGGTTCTGTCACTCAGCCAGTTTGCAACCCATCTTGTGATGTATGGGTTAACATTTAAGCTGATGAGTTTTTCAATGATACCCGAGTGGGGTATTGTATCGAAGGCCTTCGCCAGATCGAGGTAGGCTGTATGGACTGCCTTTCCCTCATCAATGGCTTTGGTGACTGTTTCGAAAAAGTCAACCAAGTTTAAAAGGCATGATCTGCCTTTGACAAAGCCAAACTGGGTTGGATCCAAAGTCTGCAAATTCCCTATGTCTTTATTTATGAGGTCCATTATGATCCTCTCCATGGCTTTGCAGATAAGGCTTGTCAAGCTAATGGGCCGGTAATTTCCAGGGTCGGTGGAGGCACCGCCTTTGTGAGTTAGTTAGTGAGTAAACTCACTTAGTGAGTTTAGTTATAATTGCAGAATGGGGGATGGTTTCGAAAGCCTTGGTGAGGTCAAGATAGGCTGTGTGAACCACCTTACCCTCATCTACGGCTTTGGTGACTGCCTCAAAGAAGTCGATCAGGTTCAGGAGGCATGATCTGCCTTTCACAAACCCAAAATGGGTGGGATCCAGAGTTTGGAGGTTACCAGTGTCTTTGTTTATGAGTTCCATGATGATACGTTCCATGGCCTTGCAGACCAGGGTCGTCAGGCTAATAGGTCGATAGTTCCCGGGATCAGTGGTGGCTACCCCTTTGTGGAGTGGGATAACTGTTGCTGTGCGCCATTCAGTGGGCACAAAGCCTGATGCAAGGCTATTATTGAACATGGCGCTTAAGTGGGGAGCCAGTTCGTGTAAAACGCAGCCTGGGATGTTGGCCCATCCCATGGATGCTGTGTTTTTGGCTTTAGAGAGTGCAACTTTTACCTGCATAGTTGTGATTACAGGGACTCTGCATTCTTCCTGTATAGATATGGGCCCTTTAGGGGGTGGGGGGCTAAAGTTAGCACTGAACCTATCTGCCAGGATGTTGGCAATATCGGTTAGTTCTGTAATTTTCGTGCCTTTGTGCTGTAACTCAAAGCAGATCTGGGTGCTCCCATAGAGATTCTTGACATAGCTATAGAATGCTTTGCGGTTGTCCTTAGAATTAGTGGCAATTTTGTTTTCGTAGCTAGATTTGGAGGATCTTGTAAGGGATCTCAGCTTCTTACTGAGACTGACCAGGGAGCTCTTCCACTCATGGGATTTTACTTTCTTTTGCAACAGTTTCTTCCTTTGTTGTACAGTTTGTTTATGGCAGGGGACCACCAGATTGGTTTCCCACCTTTAATGTAACCTATAACCTGTACAATTCAATTGAAAAGCAAACAAATCTGTTAGGGGAAAAAAAATGCACAATAAGCTGGTTGCATAAGTGTGCACACCCTTAAACTAATACTTTGTTGAAGTGATGATTTATCGTGGTCTCATTTTTTTTACATCACAAAAACCTGGCATTTTAACAGGGGTGTGTACACTTTTTATGTCCACTGCAGCTGCCTCCTTAGTGTTACTTATTTATATTACACAGAAGTTACAGCCCAAAGATAGAGTTTATATTTGTTCCCTCCAAATGACATTTACTATGTTGCTTACATCAATAGATTATTTACGTTATTTTCCCAATATGTATTACAGCACTTATACATCTGTTTAGATATTTCACAAATGAATGCATGACACTACAAAAAAATGAAGATTAGCAAAGATGAATCTTGCTGCATGTTTCAAATTCCTATCTTTCACAATGGGTCTATAACTATGTAGACTATTTACAGTTTAAAGCACCAGTGGATACTCCTTTTCCATTCCCTCTCCTTTATTTTTTCCTCACAGTTTTTTTTTTCCCACTTCTGCCACAGTATGTTAAATTTGGCTTTTTGTTTCTTTTATAACCATTGTTCCCCCTTTTTTAGTATTTCAATCAACTCTTTCACATCCTCTATTTTCAGGTAATGTTTTCTACTTTCTTGTTATCAGCTGGTTTGCTGCAAACATTAAAATCTAGACTAGCCCTAGTATGTTGTTTCTACTTTTATCTTCAAATTTCCATCCTAATAAAAACTCTTTTTCTTTTTTAATATTCCTGATTGTCCTGGCAAGTCATTCTTAAGGTGCTTAAATTTCTTTTAAAATCTCCCAAACTTGCACAACCCCAAAAGATATGCTGACACCTCCGACTTGATACTTATTACAAATCCAACATTGTTCTGAAGCCTCTAAGTAGATTCTACTTATATTCTTGACAGTGCATATATAAATACCAGTTTAAGCATATCCATGCAAATATGTGGACCTCCTCACTTTCTTAGACTTTTTGGGACTGAGCATATGTCTAACCACCTATCTAATGTTATTGCTTTATCCAACAACTCTTCTCCGTCATCTTCATATGCTCTATCTCTTCCCTATCAATTTCCTGTAATGCTTTATATACTTGTGATATTGTACCCCCTTTTAGCTTTTTGTACCCAGTTTATCAAATCTGGCATTACTTCCTATTTATTTTTCCATAGTTTAAATTGCTCACCTCTTGTTTAAGTGCCCAGAGTTGTAAATATATCATATTTCCCTTTGAATTCTTCCAATTCCAGTTGTTTCTTGCCCTTCTATATTTAACCTCAGAATTTCTCTGCTGTCTTCTGCTGGTACCATCTCCAGGCTGCTGAATTTTATTTTTTTATTTCTTCTTATTTTCCATTTGTCCTCCTACTGTGAATATTACTTCTCGCCAACCTTGCGATACTTATTTATTTATTTTTATATTTTACTTCCCTCCCATACCAACTCTCCTACTTGCATGTTTCCTAGATTTCCTAGTTTTGTTTCCACACTATCTCTAGCCAGTCATGTCTCTCCACTATTGGGTGTTTCTATCTGGCATCATAATCTTTAAGCTCACATTTGGCCCAGGCCATTAATATCGCTGCCAACAAATAATTATCTATGGAGGGTGCTCCCATTCCACACTTTTCTACCAAAAAAGTACCAGTCTTGTCCCTTTTACTACAGGTCTCTCCTCTGGCAATACAGAATCACTCACCAATTCTGCAACATACTTAGTATTCCTTATTTTGGCAATGACTAAAAAGACTGTGCTAGACAGAGTATGCTAGGAACTACATGCCATTTAAGAATCATGGTCTTATGACCTAGTTCTAAATTGGGATTTCTCCTCCATTGCAACTTCTCCTGAATGGATCCCATTCTTTCAGCATATGATCTCTCTAGAACTTGTTAGTATGTGTCTCACAACCAGATACCCAGGTATTGAAACTGAAACTCTTTAACTGCCCCCCCCCCCCCCACATACGTGGGTATTTCTCCAAAAGCTCTCTCTTCTTCTCACATTTAAGGCTACAGCTTATGTTTTTCTTTATTTATTTTATATCCTTACAGTTCTCAAAATTCTCTAATCATATGTAAAAGTGGATCTAAATTTTTCATGGGATCTCTTGGGGATATGATAATGACATCTGCATAAAGACTTATTTTCAAATCCTCTTCCTCCCATACATTACCCTTTTATCAAAAAACACCTTATATTCTCCTCTAGGGGTTCCAGATATGGAGCAAATAGTTGTGGAGATAAGAGACAACCTGTCTTGTCTCTCTGGTGTGTTTAAATGGCTCTGACATATTCCCCATTAATTTCACTTATGCTTCAGCCCCTTTATATCTCTCTCTCTATATGATCATAATTATAAAGATCTCTGGGAATCTCATATACTTTAATGTAGCACTTGAAAAAGCCCAGTCCACACTTTTGAATGTTTTGTCTGCGACCAGGGAAAGAAATGCTACCTCTTTTTTCAGTTTCACCTCTTTTGTTATCATACCACACTGATCCATATTTACTACTTGTGGGAAAAATGCTGCTAAACTTTTCACCACTATATGATTATTTTATGATCATGGTTTAAAATTCTTGAGTCTACAGGCACCAACCAACCAACCTCAAGTCCCTTCCCTTCCTTTTGTAATACCACTATGACATCATTTTTCCACAATCCTGGAATCTTCCCCACTGTCTTAGATCTTCGAGAGGGTCATTCATCTGCAAGTCTCAGAATATCTGTATACTAGCAAAGTTCTAACTAACACACAGCATGGCTTCTGACAATTCCACAGCACACCTGCTCCCTACTGTCATTTACTAACACTGTTTACTACCACAGGAACAAAAATAACTATGTATCCTCTATCTTCCTTGACTTGTCAAAAGCTTTTGACATGGTTTCTCACTTCAAACTTCTAAACATCCTCTACGACCTAAATTTTTGCAAGTCTACTCTTAACTGGTTCCAGGATTACCTTACTGGATGCCAGCAAGCTGTTTCTTGGCAACACACCCTATCAGCCCTTCTGCAAGTGACACCAAGGGTCCCCCTCAAGGTTCTATCTTAGGTCTACGTCTATTCTCTATATTTACAAATAACCTCTACCTGTCAGCCCCAGTCTACACGCATCCAATATGCAGACGACTCGAGGTAATATGTGTTGCTTTCCCACTTTCTCAGCTTCAGAAACTGACACAAGATTCCTTTCATGCAGACGAGTCCTGGCTGATAAATGCTCAACTAATACTCAACCCCAATAAAACCAAACTAATGATCTTCCAACCCACCAAAGTAGCCTCACCCACCAATACATTTACCATCACCTCACTAAATAGCACTATTATAGCTTCATTCCCCCATGACAAATGTTTAGGAGTTGAAATTGACTGTAAGCCTAAATTTGACAATCACATTTCCCAAACTGTAAAAAAGTTCATAAAAAACTAGGTACCCTATGCAGAAATAAACATTACTTTATTAAAAATACAAAGATTGTAAAATGCTAAGATTGTTATTGACCAATCTCACCTAATCTCCACCCTGCTGTATGCAGCCTCCATACTCACTAATCTTCAAAAATCTGAGATACTAAAACTCAAATTCTGCTATATCAAAATAGCCAGATTTGCCACTAACTTACCAACTAGATTACATCATTGCCATGCACTCAAGCAACTCAACTGGTTAGAATTCCCCCAACTACTACATTATATTCAGTTAACCGTGGCCCACAAAATCCTCTTTGAACCCAAAAAAAACACCTGTTCTACAAACATTAGTCCAGCCTTACGCCGCTAACAGAACCCTATGCTCCACCAACAAAAAGTACATAAAAATAAAGTGGGAGATTCCCTCTTCTCAAATTATACAGGTAAACTCTGGAATGTACTACCTGATAACATCACCATCATAGTATCACTAGTACAATTTAAAACAACTCTAAAAACTCACCTGTTAAACAGATGGTTATGTCCCTGCTCTACTAACATTCCCCCTCTCTGTCATTTTCCTTATCACTACTTCTGTTTATCTAACATTCCAGTACCGATCTCTTCCTCTGTCTACCCTAAACAACTTCTAACACCGCCTACCTAAGCGTACTACTTTTTCACTCAGTTGCTGGCATAAGGAGTTCTCCTATCCATACAAATTATTTGCCCACACATGTAATCTATGGTAAAAGACTTACCATAAAATAATGTTTATGTGAAATATGAATGTCTAACGATGTTTACCGCTATAAATATGAAATATGATTGTCTAATGATTGTAAATATGAATGTTCACAGGAAATATGTATTACTGGACCTTCTACATTGTTATGACAATGTAATTCAACCTGTCTGTTGCTCTGAATATCATCTGTTATTGGCTGACATTATCATGTAATAACTTTGAAAGTCCATGTTAACATTTTAACATACTCAGTATCTTGTTGTACTGCTTGTTTTATGTAGAGCTCTTCTCCCCAGGCCTCCGCTGAAAAAGGACATATGTCCAGATGGACTTTCCCGGTAAACAAATGGAAAATAAAAATAAATAAATAAATTGTTTTATTTTGTTAAACAGACTGGCCATATTTTTATCAGCACAGATTCCTTTAACTTCTATACCTCCCTTGGGATTCCATCTGAACCTAGTTTTATTATTTTGTTGTGGCCATAGTACATCTGCTATCACTGATGCTGTGACCTCTGCTAAGAGATTATTTCCCATTTCTTCTGATTATTTCTCTATTTTCCATATCCACTCTACTGTTTCATCCTCCCTTACATAAAGATTCTTCAGATATTCCCTGAACTCTCTGAAGATATTCATGGGTTTATTATTTCAGTAATCCTTTTCTTTCTTAATTCAAAAAAAACTGTTCTCTATACTGCCTGCATTCTTATTATTTTTGCTAGTGCTTTAACAGCTGCTGGTGAACTGGTACTGTATCCCTCCCTTATATTTATGCTCCTTGCCAGTATTATTTCATCTTTCATTGTTTGAGGTTCCCTTTTATACCTCTTGTAACTCAAAAATTCCTTCTAATTTTACTTTTGTTCCAATCTTAATCACAGCCCTCAGCCTTTGTCTTAATTAAATCCCCTTATCATGAGTTCTTACGGGATTACTAGAATAATACCTTAGCAGTCCTTACAGGCCTAGCCAATATAACCTGATTTTACTCGATATATGGTCCCTAGGGGCATGACGACGGCATGGATTTGTGCCTATACCTTCAATATGTTACATATTCCAACTGTCCATAAGGGACATTAGCACTTCCACTGGTGTGAATTTGTAATTTGCCATCCACTGATCCAAATTCCATTTGAAGAGGGCCAAGCAATGCTTCTACTTAATGTGAGTACATAGCCTGTTCCAAACAAGGGGCAATTTCTGAGATGCATATCTGACTCTCCAGCATGTTTTCTTTGAGTTGCTAACCAAGTTTAGATCCCTAGATTGGGTAACCTTCATGCTGTTTGATTTGCGGATGTGTAACAGCTCTATCAGGGCTGGATTTGTGAGTGTCTTGTAGGTCAGGCATAGATCACCCTTTAACAGTTGTTAGGAAACAGAGTAGAGAGATAGGGCTTTTAGTTTATCCACAAAGGACATGTTATTTACACCCTGTAGTTTCTTTTTGAGGAACCTCTGAGGTCACTCCAGCTGCTGTAAGTGCCTAGTCAAGTACATGCCCAATGGTGCATTATACTCGATTATTGGTCTAATGAGGGCTAAGTAAAGTGGGACAATAATTTCCGTGGATCTGGATGCCATATGTTTATTTATAAGTTGTACCACATAGAAGGGCTTCCTCACCACTGTTGACACATGGTGTTCAAAGCTCAGGCTACTCACTATCCATGAACCTGGAACTCTCACCTCTGAGTCTACTCTTAGAGGTGTGTTACTGATTTTGTAATTTGCAGGGGTATTTGATTTCCCACGGGTTATGATAATGCATTTTTTCACATTTAGTTTTAGGCCATGGTTCTGGCACCAACAATTTGTCTGATCTAGACCCTCCCGTATGATATAGGTTCATAGGTATGTACCAGGCTATTGACCCTAGGGCCTATATAATCCTAGCGAAAAAGGCAGTCTTGCTTTCGCCACCCAAGAAAATTATTTTCATGTGCCACTGTTGAGCACAGCCACAGTAGTGATCCCCGGGGAGAATTTCCTATCTCCCATCCAATCATCAATATTTTTCTTGAAGAGTGCAGGGGTATTCGATTTCCCACGGGTTATGACAATGCATTTTTTCACATTTAGTTTTAGGCCATGGTTCTGGCACCAACAATTTGTCTGATCTAGACCCTCCTGTACAATATAGGTTCATAGGTAGGTACCAGGCTATTGACCCTAGAGCCTACATAATCCTAGCCAAAAAGGCAGTCTTGCTTTCGCCACCCAAGAAAATTATTTTCATGTGCCCCTGTTGAGCAGAGCCACAGAAGTGATCCCCGGGGTGAATTTCCCATCTCCCATCCAATCATCAAGATTTTTCTTGAAGAGTGCTAATGAAGAGCTTTGTTTGATATATATATAGGTAGTTTGTTCCAGAGTATGGGAAGTCTCTGGGACAGGAATCTATCCCTCCAGCATGTTCTGTTTATTGTGGTGACAAGATTTATGTCTCTAGAGCATGTAGCTCAGAGGGGTTGGAATTTCTTTAAGTGGAGCATGTCCAACAGCTCTGGGTTTGACATAGCTTTGTATGTTAAGCAGAGATCACCTCTGAGTAGGCGATAAGTGACAGAGTAAAGCTGGATTTATTTGAGACGGTCTGCATTGAGCATCTGTTTGAGGCCAGTAATCCCCTTTGTGAGGTATTTCTGCGGCCTTAATAGTTGTTGTAGATGTCTTGTGAGGTACATACCAAAAGGGGCATTGTACTCTATAATGGGTCTAATGAGTGACGAGTAGAGGGGAACAATGGCCTCATTTTTCCTGGATGAGAAACCATTTGTGATGAGGTGTGTCACATAGAAGGATTTCCTGACTACTGTGGCAATGTGATTACCAAAGGAGAGACTACTGTCCACCTGTGTCCCAAGGTCTCTTATCACACTTTCAGTGTTAAGTAGACTACCGCCTATGTGGTAGTTCATGGGTACAGAGTTTTTACCAAAAGGGATGACAATGCACTTTTTGGCATTGAGGTCATGGCTTTCACACCAAGCATCTGTCTCAGTGAGGCCCTTTTGTAGGATGCCCACATCGTTTTCAATTATGGCTCCTAGTTTGCAGTAATCTGCGAACTTCGTTAGCCAAAGACCTTCTGTGTTAGTCTGTACTTCTGAGAAGTAGATACCAAACAGAAGAGGACCCAGGACTGAACCCTGTGGTATTCCACTTGTCAATGGTCTAAAGTCGGATTTGGAGTCTGCTACTTTCATAGTGTGGGTTCTGTCAGTGAGCCAGTTGGCAGCCCGTCTTGTAACATAGGGATTTATACCTAGTTTAGTAAGTCTATCTAATTCTGAGTGGAGGATGGTGTTGAAAGCCTTGATGAGATCTAGATAGGCTGTGTGAACCACCTTACCCTCATCTACGGCTATGGTGACCACTTCAAAGAAGTCTATCAGGTTTAGGAGACATGATCTGCCTTTTACAACCTGAACTGGGTGGGGTCCAGAGTCTGGAGATTACTAAGGTCATTGTTTATAAGTTCCACAATGACACGTTCCATAGTCTTGCAGACCAGGCTCATCAGGCTAATAGGGCAGTAGTTCCTGGGGTCCGTGGTGGTTCCCTCTTTGTGAAGTGGGATAACCATTGTTGTGCGCCATTCAGTGGGCACAAAGCCTGAGGTGAGGCTATGATTGAATATGGTACTTAGGTAAGGTGCCAGTTCATTCTGTAGTTTGTGTAGAACGCAGCCTGGGATGTCCGGTCCCATGGATGCTGTGTTCTTGGCTTTGGAGAGAATGTTTTTTACCTGTGCAGCCGTGATTACAGGAACTTTGCATTCTTCCGGTATAGAGATGGGCCCTTTAACAGATGAGGGGGGGGGGGTAAAGTTAGCACGGAAACTATCTGCCAGGATGTTGGCAAAATCAGTTGGCTCTGTATATTTAGTGCCATTTTGCTGTAACTCAGAGCAGATCTAAGTGTTGCCACTGTGATTCTTGGCATAGCTATAGAGTACTTTGTGGTTGTCTTTAGAATCAGTAGTGATATTGTTTTCATAACTAGCTTTGGAGGATTTTATGAGGGATCTCAGCTTTTTACTGAGGCTGACCAGGGAGTTCCTCCAATCATGGGATTTTACTCTTTTTTGCAACAGTTTCTTTCTTCTGTTGTAGAGTTTGTTTATGGCAGGGGACCACCAGATTGGCTTCCTTTTTTGGAGGATAGCATCTTGGTTCATGTAAGTGCTTATAAAATGCATTTGTGTAGGATTCAGCAGTCATACCTCTATTGTCTGTCTGCATGGGTGTCGTGAAGTTTGCCACTTCTGTCTTAAGAAATGTGAAGCTGGCTTTGGAGAAATTTTTTACAGTGGTTTCCCTAATTGGGAGTGGGGGCAGGATGTGGATGTCTGGGGTGATTAGCTTGTGGTCGGATCTGACCAATGAGGAATTGACCTCTGGTGTGGAACACCGGTTGCCTATGCTGGTAATGACCAGGTCTAGGATATTGCTGCCCCTGGTGGGAGTGTGGATAAGTTGATCCAAGGCATTGGAATTTATGAATTCCAGAAAAATTTGAGCAAAATAGTTGGTACACAAATAGTTTTCCCAGTTAATGGTGTGGTAGTTAAAATCTCCCATTATTAGGGTGTTAGGTTGTACCCTAATATTTTCCAGTGTATCAAGCAATGAGTAGTGGGAATCCTGGGGCATGGTGGGGGGGGGGGGTCTGTAGCAAGCTACAGTTTGGATCGTGGTCTTGCCCAGAGTTAGCTGCACTTGGATAATCTCGGATGCATTGTGGTGACTAGCCTGGAGGTGTGGATATCCTTAATGCATATGGATACGCCTCCGCCTTTAGTGTTTCGGTCCAGGTTATTTGGCCGAAAGGTGTAGTATGAATTATAGTCTGGTAATGCAGGGATGCTCTCTGGAGCCTTGAACCAGGTCTCTGTCACTGCACAGATGTCAATGTTCTCCATTTGAAGGACTGCCTTGAATGAGTGCATTTTGAGGTTTAGACTTCTATCACTGAGTAGCATTACCCTCAGATTTTGCTTGCTTGTACCTGTTACAGTGGTGAGTTTGTCATTTGAACCTTGCCTAAAAAAGGCACTATAGGGGTGGCATGAACCTTAGCCAGTATCCAGAATACCAAGGGCGACAGGTGCAGGCCATCTCTGGCAAATCATCGTGGTCTATCAATCATGTCATCCTAGGCAGACGGATACTGGATCCCCTTAGAATGACACCAGTAGCTTAGCCAATTGTTGAAATCAATCATTTTGTCCTTGTACAGCTCCTTCATGTCTCTTTTCATGTAGTCCAGGGAGGTATGTCTCAGGTCATTCACACCAACATGGACAATGACAGAGTCATATTTGTACTTGTTGTGGAGTGACCTGAGTGCGTGCATTATGTGGCTGATCCTGGCACCTGACAGGCAGCTGACAGTAACTTTTTTCTTGTTTAGCCTGGTGAGTGGAACATCAGTGTGCCTGACTATGAGTAACCTATGACTAGAGTGTTGGGTAAGTTGTTATGCCTTATGGGCTGTGATTGAGTGGCACACTGAGTTTGTGGGCTATGTGTCATTTGGGTTGTGTTGGGGGCAATGTGCTACCTCCTACATGCAGAGCAGGACTGCAGAGGCACAGAGGAAGTGTGAGCTGTGTAAATCCACAGCCAACTCTTTGCCAACCAACCCAACTGACCACTTGTGCCCCGTCGTGCGGCAGAGCTTTTCAAGCCTGCATCGGACTGATCAGCCACAGCCAGACACACCGTAATCAGTAAAAAAAAGAAAGTGATGTCCTTGGTCATCACTGACAATGATGGACGAACAACAACATACCTTCGGAGTCATTTATGATGGGTTTAAACCAAGTTTCAGTTATAGCAAGAACATCAGGCTTATGTTGGGTAATCTAGACAGGTAGTTCAGCACTTTTATTTATTATACTTCTAGTATTTATAGCAGCAAAAATTAGATCACCAGGGTTAGGGATTGGCTGTTGTTGGGTTTCAGAAGTATGCAGGAAAGAGTTATCTTTATGGTCATTGTGACAGGTAGGGCCAGGAATAGGGTGTATATCTCCTCCTAGAAGGATTTTAGTACATTGGGAAATTATGCATAGTTGTTTTGTGAATAAAATTCTTGCACTTAATTTTGTTTTGGTTTGAGATAATGTGAAATTAATTAGCCTATACTTGGAATAAATGTGAGGACCAATATTAAACTGGTTTGGTGCAATGTGTGGAGACTGTAAATATGAAGTATGGATAGGTGGTTGGGACAGAGTTGGAGATATGTAGTACAGTCTACTGGTTAAGCAAAAGGGGGCAGTGGCCAACTTACAGGTCCTTATCATGCAGAGATGTTCAATCACAGAGTGTATTTAACTGATTAAAGGTAATATGCAGCAAGGTTCTTTATGATAAAACACTGACACTCTATTGGGACAAAGCAAATCCAGAGCCTATGGTTAAACAATGATCCTAATGGGCCTGATAAGTCATGATTTAAGCTATTTAAAAGGCAACCTGGTATATTGTAAGGCCCCACTGAAGCTTTATTTTTAGTCTTAAGACAGTGCAGTAGCAACCTGTTCTTTGGTAATATCTAGCAGTGGAGTTATAGGTTCATAGGTAGGTACTAGGCTATCGGCACTTGGGCCTATACAAGCCTAGCCAAAAAGGTACCCTGGCTTTTGCTACCCAAGAAAATTATTTTCCTGTGCCACTGTCAAGAAGAGCCACAGAGGAGATCCCCCGGGTGAATTTCCTATTTCCCATCCAATCATCAAGCTTTTTCTTGAAGAGTGCTAATGAGGAGCTTTGTTTGATATAGATAGGTAGTTTATTCCAGAGTATGGGAAGTCTCTGGGACAGGAATCCCTCTGGCATGTTCTGTTTATTGTGGTGCCAAGGTTTAGGTTTAGTGGAGGGCATGTCTTGGGGGAGAACTGTGGGTGATGGGGATGTGAAATTTGAGCTGAGTTTGTTGACCAACAGATTTGCCATACATTCTGGATGAGTATAGGGGATGCCATCTATAAGTAATTCTGCACATTTTTGGGTGTTACCCTTAAGACTGCAGACATAACTGAAAAATGCCTTATAATTATCCTTAGCTTTGCATGCTATTTTTACCTGAAAGGCTGCTTTTAGACACTTGATTAGTTCCCTAATTAGCTTGTTTAGACTAACGAGGGACTTTTTGCTCTGTTGTGCAAATTCCCTCTTACTTCTCAACACAATTTTCTTTCTTTTGTTGTACAATCTATTAATACCAGGGATCCAATGGGGTGGCTTGTTTTTGTGGTTTGTCCTGGGTTATTTTGGTCTACTACTGCCATTTCTATGCAGTTTACATGGTCATAGATAACTTTTGTGTATGCTTCTGCATAGGTTTCTGTGTTTTCTGGATTTGGGTGAGCTTAAAAACTAGTTCTGCTGTCCCTAAATGGGGGGGGGGGGGTAACGTACCTTAGAGAAGTTCTTAACGTTTTGGGGATTAGCTGGGGGAACAGTTTTACCTTGATTGCAAGGGAGACTGCTTTGTGATCTGGTCTTACCAGTGAGGATATGATATGGGGACAGATCTCTCCCATATCTGTAAGTACCAGATCTAAAATAGTTGCTCCCCTAGTGGAATTGTAGACTAGCTGATCCAGGGCATTTGAATTTACAAAGTCAAGAAATTTTTGGGCCTGCATTTTAGTGGTCATATATGCCCCAATTAACAAAGGGGGGAGTTAAAGTCACCCATGAGTATAGCATTGGGTGATGGTGACTGATTCTATTAACTTCAGGTGTGATGTATTGTGTTTCCCGGTTCATAGTGGGGAATGTGTAGCCAGCAAGAATATGGTAATGGATTTTTCCCATGGTTAGTTGAGTAGCTCAAGCATGTCATATTGTTTCACCAGCCTTGAGATGTGCATTTTCTTTATGTAGACAAATACACCTCCACCTTTTGCTCTTTCATGTTCCGTGGCTGGTCGGAATGTATGAAATGCATTACAGCCATGCACTGCCAGAGTGCTTTCTGTGGCTTTGAAACATGTTTCATAACTGCACAGTTGTCAGCATTCTCCAGGGTTAGGAGAGCTCCAAGGGAGTGCAGTTTCTTGCTGGTACTCCTAGCACTGAGTAGTAAGACCTTTAGCTTCCACTGAGCAGCTTTTGTTATGTTGGAAGGCTTGGCTGTTTGGCAATGCCTAAAACAGGCACTATAGGGAGGAATAATGTTTTGGCCAGTATTTGAAAACCTAGAGGTGTCAGGTCAAGACCATCCCTCACAAAGCAGCATGGCCTGTCAAACATGTCCTCCCTGGCTGACAAGTATTGGACCCCTTTAGAATGACACCAGTATCTAAGCCAATTGTTAAAGTCAATCCTTTTCTGCTGGTATTGTGGAATCATCCTTGGAGATAGTAGAATGCTGCTCAATGCTCAATCTTGTCTCTCTTCATATAGTCCAAGAAGGTATATCTCAGGCCGTTCATGTCCACATGGACTATGATTGAGTCATACTGGTGCTTAGGGGTACGTGGTCTATAGCACTTTGTTGAAGGTTCACTTTCATGAACTTTCATTCCTCGACCCTAATATAGTGAACATTCACTTCAACTAATGACTTACACAGGGAAAGGAACGAGTTAGCCATCATAAGAAATTTGCCCTTTTCCCCACTGTAGTGCGATCTCAGAGTTGCTATATATACATATAGTTTGGGGGGGGGGTTGAAATACTGTGCTTTGTGTAACAGTCAGAATGCTGGGCAACTCTTTCCTTTCCCTGGTTAAGTCATTAGAGGTAGTGAACATTCATTGTATTAGGGTCGATGAATGAAGGTTCGCGGAAATGAACCTTTGATGAACTGATATAAATCCGGGGTAAGTGACCTGAGTACTTGATTGACCTGGTGGATCCTGACCTCTGACAGGCAACTAACTGTAACCTTGTACTTATTCAGCCTTGTAAGAGGGACATCGGTGTGTCTCACAATGGAGTCTTCTATGATCAGAATGCTGGGTTGTGGAGTGTTTTGCCCTATGGGCTTGGTAGTTGAGGCACAATAAAATGTGGCTTTATAGGTTGTGATGGGAATTGTCTTGTTTGTATGCATGAGGAGATTCTGAGGACTGTGCATGGGAGGCCTCTTAGGTTTGGGTAAGTTACATGCGATCACCTCCACATATATGGGTCTAAACGTGGGAGGGTGGCTTAATGGCTAAGGTGTTTGCCTTAAAAACACAAGGTGCAGGGTTTGAGTCTCACAAGGGATAACTGGCTATGCTTAAAATGGCTCGCAAGGGCAGTTAGCTTAGTAGTAAACTATAAAGTAAACTATAAAGTAAAGTATGTGGTCCTTTATGGTGGGGGTGAGTGATGTGTGTGATTCACTGTCAACCTGTTTGTTGCTTTTTGTGTTGGTATGTGAGGGTTTAGCCTCCAGTTGTCAATGTGTAACTACATCTCCCACTGTACTTGTCTGTTTGAGAATTAAGTGGTTATCAGTGTACATAAAGCAATTGTCGCATTTCTTCAGGACACCCATGTCCACCATGCTGAATGCAGAGACAGCAGGAAAGTCTCTGGTCTTTGGTGCAGGCTGGAGAAGTTGTTTGACCGCAACTGAGCTACAAAATATAAGTATTTTTTGATTATTTTAACAGATTACTGTTTTTATAATTTAATATATATAAAGCACTTTGTCTATTCAGAATCTTCAGAAATCTTTTTCTGTTTAAAAACTTTCATAGCTTGTTGTCTTAGGCTATTGTATAAACTGAAACATTTACTCTGTGTAATTATCTCTTGGCTAGTGGGGGCTGGTTCTTTTGTGTTCTTGAAAAAAAAAAAGTTGTTGTTCTGGTCTTTGGTGCAGGCTGGAGAAGTTGTTTGACCGCAACTGAGCTACAAAATATAAGTATTTTTTGATTATTTTAACAGATTACTGTTTTTATAATTTAATATATATAAAGCACTTTGTCTATTCAGAATCTTCAGAAATCTTTTTCTGTTTAAAAACTTTCATAGCTTGTTGTCTTAGGCTATTGTATAAACTGAAACATTTACTCTGTGTAATTATCTCTTGGCTAGTGGGGGCTGGTTCTTTTGTGTTCTTGTAAAAAAAAGTTGCTGTTCTGGTCTTTGGTGCAGGCTGGAGAAGTTGTTTGACCGCAACTGAGCTACAAAATATAAGTATTTTTTGATTATTTTAACAGATTACTGTTTCTATAATTTAATATATATAAAGCACTTTGTCTATTCAGAATCTTCAGAAATCTTTTTCTGTTTAAACACATTCATAGCTTGTTGTCATAAGCTATTTTGTCCCATCCTCCCTCCCTGTTGGTGTCTTGCTCTTATACTTGGTGGCTTTGCAGTTGCCGCCCTACTGTGACACACCTCCCAGTCTAGTGTCATTAGCTCATTCTTCTTAATACAGAGAGAACATTTGATAAGGCCTTCTGTTCCTCCTTTTACCTTTTCAAAAGTAAAACAAAACTTTTTTTCTTCTTAGCCTGAACCTTCTTGTGTTCTGACTGTCCTTCTCAAACATATTGGAAATATACAGTATATTTCAGAGCATTTGTTATAACTGTATTTGCTATAACTGATTTAAGTATTTTTTTCTGGCTTTTTGAATATTTACTGCTTAGCGACTGCATCTTAGCCTGTTTATACAGCTCTGCATTCTATTTAAACTGTTTTTGTGTTGATTAACTGTTTTGCACTCATTTGTTGCTTAATTTTACCTGTAGGCTAACACACTCAAGTGTGCTAGCCGCTTAAAAGCATTTATAGCATTTACTGTCTGTTTTTTTCCTTGTCTCTGTAAAAAAAAAAAAAAAAAATCTCTTGTTTTCCCACCTTACTGAACTAGAGTAGTCCAGTTTCAGAGTTGCTGATCCCTGGGCTTTGTTTTTAGTTCCTGTTACTGATCCATTGCCTTATTAGGAAGGAGGGAAGTTTCTTTGCTTACCAGTGGGAGTGGGAAGCACTGAGCAGCCTTTTGTCCGAATTGGTGAAGTTTCAGCCAGAAACTAGTAGTCTATTGGTCGTTTTGGGCCAATTCCTAGCTCCTTTCAGCCCCTGCTATAAAACACGCTAAACACGTGTTTTCCAGCTTGTACCAACTCTGCACAGATCCTCGTGGTGGCCTGCAGAGTGATCCAAGCAGCAGAGAGCTAAAAGAGTGACTTTCTACCAGATATAAGTATTTTTGTGGCTTTCCCACTGTTATTAAGCTAGCGACTGCATTTTAGCCTGTTTTACTGCTACTTTAAGTGATTTCTGCATTTTACACTGTTTATTGCACTTTAAGTTACTAATTGTTGCAAATTGTTTCTGTAGGCTACACACTAAAGTGCGCTAGCCGATTTACAGCATTTATAGCATTTACTGTCTGTTTTTTCCTTATCTCTGTAATAAAACAAAAAATCTCTTGTTTTCCCACTTTACTGAACTAGAGTAGTCCAGTTTCAGAGTTGCTGATCCCTGGGCTTTGTTTTTAGTTCCTGTTACTGATCCATTGCCTTATTAGGAAGGAGGAAGTTTCTTTGCTTACCAGTGGGAGTGGGAAGCACTGAGCTGCCTTTTGTCCGATTTGGTGAAGTTTCAGCCAGAAACTAGTAGTCCATTGGTCGTTTTGGGCCAATTCCTAGCTCCCTTCAGCCCCCTGCTATAAAACACGCTAAACTGTACTGCTGATCTAACCAGCATATCCTATAACTGAAAAGTTCATCTCTACTTGATTCCCAAGTAGACTATTCTCTATCTGTAAAGCCTAGCACTTACTCCTACAGTACTTGCACCTTGATAAAGCACTCTTATTATAGATAGTACCCCACCAGCCCAAAACCCACTTCACCCGGAGTCCTTTGAAAGTTCTTTATCTACTACTTCTAGTATGTCGAGGGATCAGTTGCTAGTGTCCTCTCCAGCTCAACTGGTGAACCTGGGAATATTGAGGCAATGTTACAATTGCCTCATGTACACAGACAATCCTCTCCTTCTCCCACAAAACACAAATACATGCGAGAGATGCAACTATACGGCCAAACTGGAGGCTGAGCTCTCTCAACATAGGACTGGCAAGACCAGACAGGAGGAGAAGGCAACCACACACAATACATACCCAGTCACACATGGTACCATCACAACTTCAAATCATACACATACTCACACAAAGACATACTCGGAGGCTCTGGTCAAAATTTACCAAAACAGCAGAGGCCACCAAAGCAGACACCCAAACAACTACCACCTCACGACCCAACACATGCAACACATAGACCACACAGTCAGAGTGTCAAACAGTCACAGCCCTTAAGGCCAAACAAAATGCCAGACACACTTGTCATTGGTGATTCCATAGTCAGACACACTGACGTCCCGCTCACCAGACTGAGTAAGGAGAAGGTCACAGTAAGCTGCCTGTCGGGCGCTAGAATCCGCCACATAACGCAAGCACTCAGGTCTCTCAACAGCAGGTACAAGTGCGACTCAGTCATTGTCCACGCTGGTGTCAACGACCTGAGACGCACCTCCTTGGACTACATGAAAAGGGACGCCGAGGAGCTCTCTGATTATGTAGCCCAGGCAGGTATGACCCTGACCTTGAGCAGTATCCTACCTTCACCTAGAATGATGCCACAATACAGTGATAAGATGATCAGCTTTAATAATTGTCTTAAATTCTGGTGTCATTCAAAGGGGATCCAATGTCTGTCTGCCTGGGATGACATGCTGGACAAGCCACGCTGCTTCGCAAGGGACGGCTTGCACCTGTCACCCTGGGCTTCCGGATATTGGCAAAGGCTCTTGCCACCCCATAATGCCTTTTTAGGCAAGGCTCAAATTCTAAACCTACCACCCTAGAACACCAAAAGGAAAAAACTAAGGGTAAAGCTGCTCAATGCCAGAAGTCTCAATCTCAAGATGCACGCACTCGAGGCCCTTCTCAATATGGAGAACATCGATGTCTGTGCTGTGACAGAAACCTGGTTCAAGGCTCCTGAGAGCACCCCAGCACTAACAGGTTTCACCTCATATCATACGTTCCGGCCCCAAAATCCGGACAACACCAAGAAAGGAGGGTGTCCATATTCATAAAGGACACCCACACCTCAAGGTTGGTGGCAACGCACGATGCATCGGAGACCATCCAGGTGCAATTAACCATAGGCAAGACTGCTCTGCAATTTGTAGCATGTTACAGGCCACCCTCTCAAACTCAGGAACCTCACATGGCCTTCCTGAAAACATTGGAGGGATAAATGTATCTCCAAACACCATCATACTAGGTGACTTCAACTACCCTAATATAGACTGGGAACACTACTCAAGCCCGAACACTCTAACCCAAAGATTCCTGGAGTTCATAAACTCAAATGCCATGGAACAACTAGTCACCATCCCCACAAGAGGTGAAAACATACTTGATCTCATCATCACGAACATGGGATCAAAATGTTCAACACCGAAGTATACCCCTCACTGGTGAGATCAGATCATAAACTAATCTCGCTGGAGGTCCTCATCCCGCCCCACCTGAAACAAAAAGACCACAGTGAAAAACTTCTCAAAAGCCGATTTCACACTTCTAAAAACTAGTGTGGTCTCCTTTAAGGCCCCTGAGCCAGTGGTAAACATTACTCAAACCGCTGAATCACTTACAAATGCCTTCTACCAGCACCTACAGGACTGCATGGATCAGGCAATCCCAAACAAAACTAAGACTCTCTGTACCAAAGGCAAGCGTCCAGTCTGGTGGACCCCAGCCATAAACAAGCTCTACAACAAAAGGAGGAAGCTACTACAAGATAGAGCAAAATCCTTGAAAGGTAAGACACCTTTGATCATTATAAGTCAAAAACTAAGAGCTCTCATAAAATCATCCAAGGCAAAGTTTGAGAGAAAAATCGCCAAGGACTCTAAAGACAATCATAAGGCCTTCTTTAGCTATGTTAGAAACCTAGGAGGAAACTCCCAGATATGCTCAGAATTAGTTCAAAATGATGTGAAAATTACTGAACCTACACACATTGCTAACATACTGGCTGACAGGTTCAGTGCAAACTTCTCCCCTCCCCAAAGGAGAGATATCTATTCCAGAGGATTGTAGCCCCCAAACATCTCCAACGCCCAGGTGAGAACTGCCCTCACTAAGGCAAAAACACAGCATCCATGGGACGGATGGTGTCCCGGCTGTGTGCTTCATGAACTCAACGAGGAATTAAACCCACAGTTAGGACAGCTGTTTAATCTTAGCCTCACCTCAGGATCATTACCCAAGGAGTGGCGCACGGCGACTGTGGTCCCACTTCATAAGGCGGTGCCTCCACAGACCCTGGAAATTACCGCCCCATTAGCTTGACAAGCCTTATCTGCAAAGCCATGGAGAGGATCATAATGGAACTCATAAATAAAGACATAGGGAACTTGCAGACTTTGGATCCAACCCAGTTTGGCTTTGTCAAAGGCAGATCCTGCCTCTTAAACTTGGTTGACTTTTGAGACAGTCACCAAGGCCATTGATGAGGAAAGGCAGTCCATACAGCCTACCTCGACCTGGCAAAGGCCTTGACACAATACCCCACTCAGGTATCATCGAAAAACTCATCAGCTTGAATGTAAACCCATACATCACAAGATGGGTTGCAAACTGGCTAAGCGACAGAACCCACAGGGTCAGAGTTGCTGGAGCCATGTCAGACTCAAAGCCTGTCACAAGTGGTGTCCCACAGGGCTCAGTCCTGGGTCCACTCTTGTTCGGCATCTACTTTTCTGAAGTACAAGCAAACACAGGAGGGTTATGGCTGACAAAGTTTGCAGATGACTGCAAACTGGGGCCATAGTCGAAAACACATCTGACACAGATATCCTCCAGAAGGGCCTCACAGAAGCGGATAACTGGTGCCAGAGCCATGGCCTGAAGTTAAACGCCAAAAATGCATAGTCATACCCTTCGGGAAAAACAAGGTTACCCCTAGCTACCATATAGGTGACAATCCACTGAGCACAGAAAAAGTCATCAGGGATCTGGGGACCCAAGTTGACAGTAGTCTTCGTTTGACACTCATGTTGCTAAAGTAGTTAGGAAAACCTTCTATATCGCCCACCTGATCATGAAGGGATTCACATCTAGATCAAGGGAGGTCATCGTCCCGCTGTACTCATCTCTCATGAGACCTATGATTGAGTACAATGCCCGTTCGAATGTATCTGACCAGACACCTGATGCAGCTTGAAAGGCCCCAAAAGTTCCTCACCAAAAGGATAAAGGGTCTCAAAAATATGTCTTATGCTGCCCGACTGAAAGAACTCCAGCTTTATTCAGCCTCATACCGCTTGCTCAGAGGTGACCTGTGCCTGACATATAAGGCCATGTCAAACCCAGATTTGATGAATATGCTTCACCTCAAAAAATCTAGATCCCTCAGAACCACAAGGGCGGGAGACTTAAACCTTGACACGGTTATAAATAGAACGTGCTGGAGGGACAGATTCATCACCCAGAGACTCCTATGCTGTGGAACAAAATCCCGGTACATGTGAGGCAGAGCACCTCGCTGGCCTTGTTCAAGAGGAATCTTGACCAATGGATGGGAGATCGCAGATATACCCCAGGGATTACTTCAGTGTCACTGCTTGACAGAGGCACAGAAAAATGATAGGCATAGTTTTTATTCAAACTAAAGGGGTGGCGAAAGCCACATAACTATGGGCTAGGCTTATAAATGCCCTTGGGCAGATAGCCTAGTATGAACCTATGAACCTATGAACCTAAGTGCCCATCCATAGTTGCAGGTCCTAATGTGTTCTTGTAAAGGATAAGAGTGGAGGGTGTTTGTAACCGGATGAGGGAAGGTTGTTTACTTTGTGTAATCTGTAGCTAATCTCACCAGTGATGCTGTCCAGCACCCAAACCAGATGCTCTCTGAGCAGCAATAGTCCTAGGTACTATAATAAAGGTAAAGTAAACCTAGTTGGCTTGTGAATAACTCAGGACTGAGGTAAAGTTCTGCGATGTTTTATATAGAGAAATTTCAGCTTCTGGTGGTGTATATCTACAAGGCGCCAGTAACCGCAGCTGCACAAATAGCAGCTTGACACAAACACAAGGCTTATATACGATCAGAAAAAAAAACAAGTTTTACACTAACTATGCCCTACAGCCAATCAGGTAAGCATAGAACAAATTTTCCATCAGTAATTCATAGCTCAGATAAGTGAAATCATATGCCTAATACTAACTAAGAAGCAGTAGACACAATGTATTTCAGTGTGGTACAGCAGCCCCTGCAGCAACTTTAAAGTACAAAAAAAAAAGAAACAATAAACAGCACAGTCAACTTTCACAGTATAATAAAATAAGCAATGTTTCTATTTGTTTGTGTCTCTACTTAGCACTAGCAAGGCAAGCAGCTCTGTGCTAATCTGCCAAATTTATACCAACACTGGGAATACAGAAAATGAACTACTGAGCCCTCTGGCCAATAAAACAACTATACTTAGAGCCCTTTCATGTGCTAACCAACGCAGACAGACCAGGCAAACACCTACTGCCAATAGATGAATAATCCCAGTCCACCTAATGTAAAAACACAGTAAAGACTGTTCAGAGTGAAGTGTTACCATAAACAAACTTAAACTTAAGGCAATAAGTAATTCAGGATAACAGCAGTCCATGTTAAATAGCTTATAAAAGTGTGATTATTCAATAAAAGTACTTGACTTTGTAGAAATGAGCCAAGAGCCACTCAACTGTGCAGAATTTTATGAAGTTACTATAAACAAGGTAAGCTGATTAATAAGCCCTATGGCCAATAAAAAAACTAACCTTTAACCCACTCACATTCATCTCATCCCTCAAAGAATCTAACTGGCATCCTCTAAAGTACCTCAGACTTGATGACACAGTTGAATGTTTTAATACTACCTTCCTGAGCATCCTTAATTACCATGCCCCCATAAGACTTTCCAGAACCAAAGCACAACCCTCCCCATGGCTACAGAAATTTACTAAGTCAGAAATGAAAAACAGGGATAAAGCCTGGGAGCACTGGTGCAAAACCAAAACCCCCTCAACTAGACAGAAATTCCTAGAACTACACAATAGAGTCAAAAAGCTAATAAAACAGGACAAATTCCAATACTACCAGTCTGCCCTAGACTCCTCACAACACAGCCCCAAACAATTCTGGTCCTCCATAAACTCCATCCTCCACCCAGGTAAAGTCAGTACCCTCCTCCTAACATCCCTCACTCCTCCGAAAATATTGCTACCTCATTCAACATACACTTCACACAAACCATACTATCACTATCTAAACAACACAACCCCCCTCCCCTCCAACCCACACCTTCAACTAGTAATCTCCCCACTGCCTTCTCTTTTTCTCCTGTACCTACTTCCAACATAAAAAAACTCTTAACTAAACTTAAACCCACCAAATTAGCAGCAGACAACCTCCCAAGTGAATACCTACAAATCACAGCTGATGCTCTGGCCTACCCAGTATCCATCTTGATTAACCGATCTCTGTCAGAAAGTTACGTTCCCACACTGTGGAAAGTATCACATATAATTCCCCTCCACAAAGGTGGACCCTCCACAGAACTAACCAATTACTGCCCCATAGCTATTCTCTCTCCACTCTCCAAAGTACTAGAGAGATGCATACACCCTCAAGTCTCAGACTACCTCCTTACTAACAACCTCCTTTCCAATACTCAGCATGGTTTCTGACCAAACCATAGCACCACCACTGCCTTACTCTCCTTTACTAACACTATCATTCAGCATAAAAGCAATGGCTATTTCTCCCCTGCTACTTTCCTAGACCTATCTAAAGCATTTGACATAGTCCCACACAAACAACTTATCTCTGTCCTCAATAACCTATCCTTCTCTCAATCAGTCACCAACTGGTTTCAGAGTTACCTGTCTGACCGCCAACAATCCGTTGTATGGCAGAATGACATATCTCCCCAACTACCTGTCACCATAGGGGTTTCCCAAGGATCCATCCTTGGACCCCTACTCTTCTCTGTTTTCACCAATAATCTAGCCTCTGCCACCAAACATGGCACACTCATACAATACGCAGATGACTCAACCATCATCTGCTCAGCCCAGTCCCTAACCAAACTGCAAAAAGTCACACAGGAAGCCTTATCCACTGTTGAAACTTGGTTATCCAATGTCCAATTAATACTCAACCCAAACAAAACTATTCATCTTCCAACCCACCAAACATACTCAGAACAACTCTCACTTTAACATCACAGCAAAAGACAACACCACTATATACCCAACTGAACACACCAAATTGCTAGGAGTGGAAATAGACAATAAACTAAAATTTGTCATTCACATATCCATGACCATAAAAAAAGTCCACAAACAACTAGGAGCATTATACAAAAATAAACAACTTCTCACCAAAGCAGCAAAGATTTCAATAGCAAATTCCCACCTTATCTCCACTCTACTTTATGCCTCTCCAATATATACCAACCTAAGGCAATGCGATCTAAACAAGCTAGAGAACTGCTACAACAAAATCGCCAAATTCGCCACAGGGGCATCCTACCGTAGTCACCACTGTCTCTCACTTGCTGAACTGGACTGGCTTGAACTCCCTCACATCCTTCAATGGTATCAACTCTCACTCACCCACAAACTAGTAAACCATGCACTAAATGTCCCATCCCTCCAGAATCTACTCCAACCCTATCGTACCACCAGACCACTAAGATCCAGCAACAAAAATCACTTGCAGATCACTAAAGCCAATAACTCTGCTGGTGAAGCACTATTCTCTTGCACCATAGACAAATTATGGAACTCCCTCCCACCCACAATTACCTCCACACCATCATGTACCCACTTCAAAACCTTACTAAAAGTGCACCTAAAAACATGCTGGCTATGCCCTTGCAACTCCCACTCTTAATATCACCCACCTCATCCAACCGCTACCTTTCTTTCCACTCCACTAACTACCTTGATTATAGCAAGCTCTCAGATGCTCATAAGCCTAGTACTTATTATACAGCAGGAACTTCTTATTGTAGCATTTGTTAATGTCTGTTATGTACTTCACAGATAAAGATTCTAGTTGTCTACTGATGTACTATGTTCTTCATCTGTAAAGATGTTGTAAGTAATTGCTATGTTAAATTGTTAATCGCTATGTAATCCAATGTAACTATTGTCTGTTTATTTTAACTGTGGAGTTTTCTCCCCGGGCCTCCGCTGAAAATGGACCTACGTCCAGTCGGACACTCCCGGTCAACAAATGTAAATAAATAAATAAAATAAAAATTAAAAAATAACTACATGCAGGAATCTCTAGTGTGTTTCTTCAACCTATAAAGATCAGGCTACCATCCACTGCTAAAGATGGAAAAACAAATGCTTGCTAGAGTTCAAAAATATACTACTTTATCCAACAACTAGCTAGATAAAGAAATCAGAGCAATTAAATCAGTAGAACAGACAATGTGAGGCAAAATTCACTTTTTTTTTTCAAAATAAGCACAAGGAAAGACAAATAAATAATTCATGATATCAACAGCAGTGTAGAAAGGGTGGAGCTTATAATTTTTCATTTACAGTAATGGTGAGCAGTATAAAATCCCCAAATTAAAAAAGCAGATCAAGGAATGGGAGGGTGGGTGGAAAAAATAACCAGCAGGGAGTCACCAACAGTGTTTGTAGTTTTTGCAGGCCTCGAGTCTTATCAGAAAAGACAAGGCCACATATATACTCTGTGTATTTAAGTATCAGTCAAGAAACAAATTAACCAATGGGAAAAATATGAAATATGCAGCCTCAGTAATTTAAGTATCTATCTGTCACACAGAACAAAAACACCAGGCCATGCAGCTTTCTGAAAACAGATTTCCCCTGCCACTGTCTCTTCTCTTGCTCTTTCCTTTGCATATCTCTCCTTAGTTCCTCTTTTAGTATATTCCACTCTTTTATCAACTCATCCCCATTCCTAAAAATTCATCTAATGTTCTTATCAAATGTACAAACAAACTTGCAGGCCCCAGCAGATGTAAGGTGCCAAATAAATGAGTTAATAGCAAAAAAGAACACTGCACCAAAGCACAGCCAATAAAACTTAAAATACTTGAATGACTTCAGCAATAACCATGTGTTTTCATGGCCTAAAGCAGTGAGCAGTAAGTCTGGTGTCAGTAACACAGCAGAAAGTGTGAACATTACTGTGATGGCTGAGGTAGTACAGACTGTAGCTATGAACCCATTAGAAAGAATTAGTCTACATATAACAGCCCATATAACAGCCCATGTGGAGAGATGATGGGAGTGTCTCTCCAAGATTCCAAAACTGTCAACACACCTGGTGATGTACAGTTGAAAGATAGTACAGTTAAGCGGAAGACTGAGACAGTTGCAAGACCGAAGATTCTTCCCCAGTTCCCCTGCTCCATCAGGCAAGGACAGAATGTCTCATCAGAGAGATCCAGGAGTCAGGAAAGGACAAGGAAGTGGAAATAACCAGGGGGACAAAGGAGTTACCACATTATAAAGAAAATGTGGACAGCGAAAGACACACCTTATTGTGGAATCTCTCAGATAGACAGTCGTCTACTGATGAATTTAGTGTCCTGAACAGGGCTTGAGTTTTATACCATCTCAACCTGTGGACTTGGTTGATTGTATTATGGACTTTGATGTTGAGAATTATGTACTGTAATGATAACATTGCCATGGATGCAGTTGATATTTTTAAGACGCCTAGTGTGTTTGTTCCACAGAACCATCACATTGTAGAGTTGTTTGCCAGAAAATGTGAACATGTTATTTATGAGTTACTCAATGACAGTAGTAGAAATTGTAGATTCTATAATCTATCAGTTGCTGAGAGAGCAGCCCAGGATAAGCTGAGGAATGACAAGAGTATTGTTATACATCCTGCAAATAAAGGTGGCCCGGTTGTGGTTATGAATAGAGATTACTATTTTGAATCTATGAAACAGATGCTGGTTGATTTGAATACATATGTAGTCATCAGTACTGCAGATATACAACATATGCACAATAATATTATGGACACGCTGTTGGATTGTCTTAACGTACAGGCTATTTCTAAAGATCTGTTTGATTATTTGGTTGTAGAGGCTCCACTTGTGCTGGTTATACAAGGGATGCCCAAAGTTCATAAAGATCCATTGAGACCCCCATTTAGGAGTATAATGGCTGGTGGAGGTTGGTTGGCAGAGCCATTTTCTATTCATATAGAGAAATTTCTTAGGCCTATTCTTGATAAGTAATGTCTATGTTCTCTGGGACACTAAACAATTTTTATCTGATTTGTTTGAGTATGTGGAATGATCTGCAAATTATTAGTCACCATGGATGTTCAATCATTATTTACAGTTATACCCAATCAAAGGGGCATTAAAATAGTGAGGAACTTTTTGATAAAGTGGAATGAATATGACTTAGTTTTTGTTGACCTTTTATGCTTATTTTTGGAAGTAGTTGTAGAGAATAATGTTTGTGTTTAATGAGGACTTTTATCTGCAGATATCTGGCGTGGCTATGGCCATTTCTTGTGCCAATAGCTATGCCAACATGGTGCTTGCAGAATGGGAAATCAGAGTTGTTTTACCTGTGTCTTGTGTGTGGTTTTACTAGAGGTTTGTGGATAATTTGTTCCTCATTTTGGGTGGTTTAAAATGTGAATTGGATGCTTTTGTATCTATGTTTAATGGCAGTACTTCATTTCTTAAACTTACACCTAAGTCTTCATTTGAAAGAGCTAAGTTTTTGGATTTCTTGTTAGTAGACACCTGTGTGGATCCCTCACCACTGATCTTTACATGAAGGGCTGTAGTAAGACGTCCTTACTTCTTCACTCTAGCATGCATCCACAGCACATTTTTAATAATATAGTTAAGGGATAGGCCATGAGGTTGTCTAGGCTTTGTGCTGATATTATTAATGATGGATGTTTGAAACAGCTGGAGGTTAATTTGAAAAGAAGGGGGAAGCTGAGAACAAGATTGATATGGGCATGAATAAGGCTAGGGAGTTGAGGTGCACAGTAGCTAGACCATATTTTTATAAGCATGATACCACCTTGGAGGAGGTGGATAGAACTAATTGAGATACTACTGTCACCATTGCATACACTTGTTAAGAGAGATTTATTACAAGAAATGGGGGATTTTGCAGCTGGATGAGAAAGTTACAAGGGTGGCTGGAGCTTACCCTAGGTTTAGATATAAGAATAAGCCATCACTCAAACATAAGTTGTGTTACCCAGATAGAGCATCACATCAGATCAAGTATGGTGTTCCTATGGGGACTACCACTTGTAACAGTTGTAATTTCTATTGCTTTATAGAGTGTGGAGGACTATTCAGGCTCATGGATACAAGTAGAGTGTTTAAATTTAATGGTGGGATTGATTGCAACAGCAAAAATCTGGTCTATTAGCCTGTTGTGTGGCCTGCCCACGTTTTTATGTGGGCAAGACCAACAGGAGGTTATGTGAGACCATGACCATAGTTATTGTAAAAAGAGGAAATTAGAATTTTGTGCCTTAGCGAAACATACTTTGAATGCAGGTGATTCTCATACTTTTCGGTTTAAGGTCATAGACATAGTTTTTAACCATCTGTGAGGAAGTGATTTGATTAACAGTACAAAGATTTTGGAGTCCCGATGGACTGGTAGACTTATGCACATAAGGGGTCGGGGTTGAATGAATTTGTGCCCATTAGACCAGACCTGGCAGCTAGAAGACTAAGGAGGGGAGTGCAGTATTGTGACTAGAATGTTATGTCTTAAGTGGGTTAAGTAGGTCTTGCTTCAACTTACTAGGGCACCAGATTTACTTCTATATATTTAAATATGAATATGTTAATGGCTGAGGCTAGTTGCATATGTGAGATGGGCAAGCTTCTTTCAGTGATATATTCCTGCCATAAGGTTGAGTGTATATTCTTTTTGGCATCAACAGTTTAAGTGATAAATCTTGAAATCAACGACAGATGTAGCTGTGGATAGCAGTTTTTGCTAGTTTGGCCTTATACTGATGACAGCACTGTGTTGTTCTTGTAGAGTCTGCACTTGCTGTGAAGTCAGGGATGTAAGATCGAACCACCTTCTACATGAAATGTGTCCTGAATGTAAGTTCCATGGATAGTAGACAGGTTCAAGCTGCTGTATTGCAGTTTTATTATTATTAGCAGCCACAGGGTATGTCAGTATCAGCGCTCCCATTTTAGGAATGGGTTAGTTTTATCTAGTGTCATCGTTTACTGTGTCATTTTTTGTTATGTAAGTTTTACTGTTAAGCAGTAGACTTGAGCTGCTCTTTGACATTTTTGAGATATCTCAACAACACAATTCATGCTTTAGTTTAAGGATGGAGTAGTATTATACAGTGGAATGCTTCACTATATTTACAAAGTGCATCTTAGAATCTGTTTCGTATGGAGTCCTTTGAGCATAGGGGAACTCCATTGGAATGCTGTAAGGTTTAATGATGATTATAATGAGCAGAATGACTACTTATGTTTTGATGGGGTAAGGTCATGTTTTTACTTGCTCTTATCCAGCTTCAAAGCATTAATTCCTTCATTTTAACATGTGATATGATATGCAGCATGACAATTGTTTGTGAATCAACACGTTTGGATTTCTATTTAGAAAGGACATGATATAGCTGTTTGCAAAATTCTTTGTATATGTACTGTGACTGAGCCATTGACTGCTGCATCTAATTTGAGTGTTAGATTTTATTATTTAGGAAATTTTTTGGTTTTTGGTTTTATTATACTTTAATTTTTATCAGAGTGATTTTTGTAGGTTGCAGTTACTGCCTCTTTAAATGTTTGTGCTACACTATTAATTGGAAGTATCTTATTGATTTGTCAGTTTTTGAATTTTTGCTTAAGTGCTGTTTTGGAGTCTGACGCAAACAGGGTTCATGAAAGTGCTTACTCATATAAAGTATATTAAATGTTATTGTTGGCCATGCTTTGGTGCAGTGTTCTTTAGTCGCTAATGTTCTTATCAGCTTTACCTTGATTTCTTCCTGATTTAATATATAGGCTGAAAATTTCTGAGCTCCCATTCCCAAATCCCAAGCCTCCAGTTTGACTTCCACAGTTACATGTCCTACTGTTACTTCTTTTCTGCTTCCTTTTGCTCCTTTAATTCCATTATTATTTTCTCCATTCCTGACTCAAGAGTGTCACCTAGTCCTGTAATATGTGAATCCTGGATCTTGAGTTCCCCCATTTATTCCCCAGACATCCATCAAACCAAAGTATTTCAATAACAGAGATATTCTCTTTTTTGTGTTAGTAAGCTTCCTGTTTCCTACTTCTTTTGCCATTTCCCTTTTATGGACTATTAAGTTCCAGTCTCATGTTATAATTAAAGCTCCTTCCTGGAAGGATAATATTTTTGATAAAAATGTTTTTTTTTTTTTTTTTTGCATCTGAAGGCAGACGGTTCCAATGTAATCTTCCTCCCCATGAATATCCCATGCCAGGCTGCAACTGTCCTAACTTCATTTTATATGACTGCATCCTCTTTTAGCTACAGATACACATCTACTAAAATTATTACCCCTCTTTTCCTTGCTCTTTGGTAAGATAACTGGGTGAGTATCTTACATCCTCTGCATTGTAATTAGTTATGCTCATCTCTATTGAAATTACTTTCTCTGTAGCATTTGGTTTCCTCCTTTCTCAACATATTATAGATCATTTCTCTTTTTACTTAATTACTGATTCCCTTTAATGTTCGATATGGTTATATTTATATTTATATTTGCCATATATTGTGTTGTTCCTATCTATTTCTTGTGTATTCCTCTCCCTCTCCTATGAACTGCCTCTGCTTCTTTGTCGTACTCTTTCACTGTGTTCTTCTATCCTTTTCACTCCCATTTCCTTTATTCCACTTAACCAATGTATCTCTCCCCACTTTCTTCCTCTCTTCCCCATAATTCTCCAATACATTTCAGCAAAAGAAAACAAAAATAAAAAATGTAGTTAATCATACTATAGAATTTGGTCACATCTTCCCTGGTAAGTCATGTGATGATGTGAGGTAGTGCCAGCTGTGCCAGGGGGACTAGGGTAGTGCATGTGTAAGCCATGCCAGCATAGCTAGCTGGAGTTTTGTAAAGAATTATATGTCATTTGTATATCAAACTGATTTGTACAGATGCTTGTGTTAAAAATGCATTTGTAAAGTTGCTTGTGATAAAAATGTATCAACAGTGGGTCCTGCTGGACAGAAAAGAAATATACATCAGGCTGTATTATTGTAACTAATGAAAATTATATATTTTAACAGAGGATACTGGAAGGGAAGGGATCAAGCTCAGCCCAGCTGACATTAAGAAAAATAGCCTGAAATTAAATGACTTGGTTTAGGCCATAAAGATTTTATCTCACAATTCTGAATGTAGCCAGAGACGCAATGTCTATGAAAAGCCTGGGCTGGGATCCTGTCCTAGCATCCTTAGTAGTGAAGTAATTGCTACCCTGGGGTGGCAGAGAATTGCTTGTTAGGGAGAAAGTGTTGGAATTGTTTTACAGTTTCCAGATGTTGTAATAAACCTTACCTAAAATTCTGTGTGTGCATTGTGATTCATCAGTGCCAGATCCTGGCTAAGTTTCTATTGACAGGGTAGTGTGGAAACCACAGAGCCAAGTGACCAGGTGTGATGTTATTCTGTAGCCAGCACTGAAATTGTATTTGAATATTAGTGAAAGATATGAGGTGTGTACTCTGCTTTTGGATCTGACAAGACACTCATCCACTTTTATCTTGCTTGCTTTAATAAGTAACTAGGGAACAGTAATGCTTCGGTCAATTAAGAAAAATATGGTGAGATTAGCTAAATGTTGTTTTTTCTGTATCTGTCTGTCTCTTTCCATCTGTGTTGTTTTTAATATTTCCTGTGATTGAAACTCTGGATTCAGTATTTTTGTGTTTTTTTTTTAATTATTTATTATTAAATACATCTAAACCTCTCACTATGGCTGGAATTTTAGAAAATATTTAACCTTTGAGAGTACTTGCATTTATTTATTGGCACTATGGGTCCACCTTCCTGAAAGTCTTGTTGCTTGGTTAAACACCACCATTTGTATAAGTATTAATTTTACTAAGTGCAATTGGGTACCCTGGTGAGAGCCTTAAAGTAGCTGACTTTGGGTGTTCTTGTGGCAGTAAATCTACTTTATAGTCTGGGTTGAGGTGGCAGAGTGGGCAAGCTGTGCCAGCCTTTCCCAGGTGTGTGTGTGTGTGTGTGTGTATGTGTGACTGCCTGCATGCATGAAAATCAAATCTCAAAGACAGTGTGTGTGTAACAGCTACTTTGAACAGGGACACTGACAGCAATTATTTCACAGTGAGGGTGGTTGGGGACATGGCTTGGAACACCTGGCTAAGGACTCAGCTCTATAGTGGTCAGTGGGGAGTCTTATTTGGGGCCTGGAGAGAAAGCCCATCCCCAGAACTGGAGCATGCATTCCCTGTTTGATCATAAGAGAAATTTTACTTAGTGCAGGGAGCTGAAAATACTGTGTGTGTCTTATTTTTCTCACAGTGAACATTCCCCACTACTGACAGTGGTGAGGATTGAGGCTCCTTGATCACTGGCCCAGAGGAGGGACACCATACTCCACCAAAACTATTTACATTAATATTTCTAAGGAATTGGCCTTTTACATTAAGTTGGTGATCTGCCTGAAAGCCTCAGTTTCCCACCTCAATCGGTGGGAGCATATTATGTTGCTCACAGAGAATCCCTTCCCTGTCTCGCCCACACAATTTTTCATTTTCCCATTTAGTCCTTCTGTCATTCACTCTGTATTATCCCTTTCTTCATATCCTACCTCTATTTCAACACTTGTAGAGTTAAGTTTATGTATTACCCTCTACCAATTATTTTCATCAGTACACCTTTTTTATATATTATTGCAATGCTGTATCCCTGTAAAGATTTGAAGAAAAATATCTTTTCCACTTTTCACATCCTTTCCTCTTCCAAATATGAACAGCAAAAATTACAACGTTTGCTAGCAAGTCTTGTGCATTTTACATGTTAAAAACATTTTATACATTTATTGCAGCTCTGTCTTCCTACAGAGCACCACAGAATAAAAAGTATCACTATACAGTTTTCAAAACAAACCTTCGCCTTCTCATTGTGTCCAACAATAATCACAGCAGGTCAGCTAGTAGGTCTTGTGTGCCTTTATGAATTGCCTACCTACATTTTCTGCATTAAGTCCCTCTTTCTGACATAGAGTCTCTCATTCTTTCTGATGCATTTCCTCCTACAGTACTTCCACTCTTGCCTTCATAGTTTTATATTTCCTAAAAAGCAAAAATAAGTGTGTTGCTATACAATCCACTAGCTGCCTTTTTGCTGAATATCCTGTCCCTTCCCTTTCTTCTGCTAGGTTCTCCCTCTAGCTCTCCAACCTTGTTTCAGTCCGGGTCCAGTGACTCCACTGCAGAGTCTGGATAGTCAAACATCTTTGAGTCTTATGAGAAAAAGATCTTAGCTAGACATTTAAGTTTAAAGCGGAGCCCCTTTAACGTACACTTTCTCTGGACTAGTACAACTGCAACCCCTCTCATCCTACTAGGCCTGCAAAGTCATGGTCAACCTATACACTGGTCTCACTGCACATTATTTTAGTCCTTGGTCAGCACAGCTGTGACAGTCTATCATTTATGGTATAAGTGGTTAAGTGGACCAGTACTGGTTTACGTGTTTTTATTATTCCTTTGGCTGTGTTTGGTGGTCTCTCTCAGTAATTATTTCATTCTTTGGTAGATTGGTCCATTCTGATAGCTGTTGCATCAGAAATTTCTTACTGTTACTGCCCCCTTCACCTTCTGGTGTACTCATCAATCTTAGATTTTTTCTTCCTGCATGATCTTGTTCAATCAGGTTCACTTCTAACAACTCCACCTTCATATCTGTGGCAACCAAATTCACCCTGAACATGTCATCAACTTTTGCAAATGCTTAGAATGTTATTCACTACTTCTGTTACCTCTGAGATTGCCTTATATGTCTCTCATTTATATTCCTTCAGTTTTGCATTTTATATCCATTAGTGTCACTGCTCACTCTACCACTTTTTTGCAGTGGTTGTACAGGCAGTTGCCATTTTTGACTGTTGTCTGCTCCCTCTGTGACCTCAGCTTCATCCTTTTTCTTCCCTTTCTCACTTTATCCCAGATCATTCTTCAGTACCCCTTTTCTCTTTGTCTCACTTTTACAATAAGAACTAGCAGAAAACTACTCAGTTAAGCCATTTCTTGTGAAATCTGTGTGGGGGAGCGACAGGGAATGAGAAGTTATGTACTTACCATAACGTTCCATATTAGTTGTCTTCTTCTCGCCTTCTTTCTTGCTGGATGGGTTCAGAGCCGAACCTCGGCTCCGACTCGGCCTAATACTAAAGCTCGAGAGCTATTTTTACCGGCTCAAGGCAATGCTATGTCCCATAATGCTAGGCGTCATATACCCAGATCTCGTTTGATAGCTAACACTATGGACATATACGTCCCACCACAACAGAGAATAATCCACCTAATCATAGATACAAAAATAAAGATATATATATATATATATATATATATATATATATATATATATATATATATATATATATATATATATATATATATATAAACCCCTCTAGAAGAGCTAGCAAAAAAAAAAAAGGAAGCAAGGGAGCTAGCTGGGGATATAACTGAGGTGGCAATAACTCTCACAAGGTACTCTAGATCTTCCCAAGCTAAGGGGATGGGGGGTGGGACGAAAGAAAGAAGGTGAGAAGAAGACAACTAACATGGAACGTTATGGTAAGTACATAACTTCTCAATGTTAAGTTGTCAATCTCGCCTTCATTCTTGCTGGATGGGACAGCGTCCCTAGCACCTAAGTCCTGGGTGGCTCAATGGAACAAACTATTGAGTACAGTGGAACCAAAATCAGCACGACTTCTGGAGGCCATATTGAGCTTCTAATGAGAAATGAAGGGATGAGGAGAGGCCCAAGTGGCCGCTGTGCAAATGGAATCCATCGGCAATCTTGCCTGAAAGGCTATTGAAGAAGCTAAAGCTCTGGTTGAGTGGGATCTAGGCTTAGTAGGAAGTTCCCTGTTCCTCAACTGATAGGCCAACATGATAAGACAGGACAACCACCTGGACAAGGTTACCTTAGAGACTGGTTGGCCTTGCTTCCCTTCCGCATAAGACAGGAAGAGCTGGTTTGATTTTCTCATCCTCTTAGTTCTATCCAGGTAGAAGCATAATTGACGGTGAACGTCCAAACAATGTAACTTTCGTTCAGCTCTATTGGTATAATTTGGGAAGAAGACTGGAAGATCTATGGTCTGATTCAGATTTTTCTCTGAGATTATTTTGGGTAAAAAAGATGGATTAGTCCTAAGTGACACTCTGTCTTTGTGAAAAACAACATAAGGAGGGCGAACGCAAAGGGCATGAAGTTCCGAGACCTGTCTTAATGAGGTGATGGCTACTAAGAAGAGTGTTTTCCACGAGAGCAACTTCAACGAACAAGAAGCTGCCAGCTCAAAGGGAGGAAGAATTAAAGAAGACAGTACCAAATTTAAGTCCCACGGTGGGGGAGGGTCCTTAACCGGGGGCCTAAGTAAAAGGGTTCCTTTTAAAAAGGATTTGCAAAGTTTGTGGGACATGATGCTGGTCTCTGACAAGCCAACGTGGAAATTTGCAATCGCTGCCAGTTGAACTCTGATGGTAGCTGAGGAGGAGCCCAATTGAAAGAGTTCTGCTAGAAACTCTAGAACTGTCTGGACAGGAGCCGTAAAGGGGTCCACGTGTTTTTCCCCTGCCCAGACAGAGAAACGCTTCCATTTGCTAGCATAAGTCTTTCTGGTAGTAGACTTGTGAGAAGCGAGGAAGATATCGCGAACTGGTTGAGAGATAAGGGGAAGCCTGGCTAGGGTTGGAAGTGGAGCAACCAAGCTGTGAGGTTGAGAGATCAAAGGGACTGATGCAGCCCACCCGATTGATGGGTCAGAAGATCTGGCACTGGGTCCAGATGCCAGGGCTGCTCCAGTAGATGGCATTGCATGAACGGAAACCAAATTTGTCAAGGTCAGTAAGGGGCAATGAGGATCATCCTGGCTCTCAAGGCAGTTGCTATCTGGACTAATTGAGTAATCAAAGGAAAGGGGGGGAATGCATACAGAAGACCCCGGGGCCAATCGTGAACTAGAGCGTCTCTGGGGGGTAGACCTGGGAGAGGGAAGAGGGTAAAGAAGTCTGGACACTTGCTGTTTAGAGGTGTTGCAAAAAGGTCGCAGCAGGGCTTACCCCACCTTCTGAAAATTCTTTCCGCTACTATCTGGTTGAGAGACCACTCGTGAGGCAAGAGAATGGCTCTGCTCAGTCTGTCCGCTATGACATTGGACTTCCTGGGAATATGCGTTGCTACCAGAAGCCGTTGAGAAGAGATCGCCCATTGCCAAAGTCTGAGTGCTTCTCGACATAGGGGGTAGGATCTGGTTCCGCCCTGCTTGTTGATGTACCACACTACAGACATATTGTCTGTTTGAATTGCAATAGTCCCGGTGGGTAGAGAGTCCTGAAGGGCCTGCAACGCTAAAAGTACCGCTCTCATTTCCAAGACATTTATGTGCAAGTGGCATTCAAAGGGTTGCCATGTGCCCTGGACTGTCCTTTCCCCGAAAATGCCCCCCCCCACCTGATCAGGGAGGCATCCATTGTCACAGTGGCAAGACCATAGGTCTGCCCTGGAGTACCTGGGGGGAGACCGTCCACCAAGAAAGGCGTCTTTTGCATGACTGAGTGATTAGAATGGTGCGTGACATGGGGAGCTGCTAAAAGGACCACTGGGAAAATAGCATCCACTGCAGGATCCGCATATGAAAATGCGCTAGGGGGAGTAAAGTGATTGCTGCTGCCATGAGACCAAGTATTTTTAGTAGAAATCTGGCTTGGACTCTGCTCTCCTGTAATAGGATCTGAACATGGTTGTGAATGTCTGAAACTCTTTGTGTAGGTAGTTTTGCTGAGAGAGCTCCACTGTGTTTAAAACGCGCCTATGAAGGTAATAGACTGACAAGGTGACAATGCAGACTTTTCAAAATTTATAGAGATACCTAGCGCGTTGCACGTTTGTACAGCGTAATCTCTGGATTGGAGTAGCTGGTGTCTGGTGGTGGCAGTAAGGAGCCAGTTGTCTAAATATGGAAACACCTGGAATCCTTGTCATCTCAGGTGAGCTGCAACCACTGCCATGCATTTGGTAAACACCCTGGGGGCTGTGGTGAGGCCAAAGGGCAGGGCTCTGAATTGGTAGTGACTGGCTCCCAGCCAGAAGCGGAGAAACCTTCTGGAGCGCCTGTTCATCTTGATATGGTAGTACGCATCCTGAAGGTCTATAGAGCACATCCAATTGTCCTGACCCAGAAAGGGTAGAATGGACTGTAGCGTGACCATCCGGAACTTCGTTCTTTGAACCGACTTGTTCAGCCTGCTGAGATCCAAAATAGGTCTCCAGTCCCCTGTCTTTTTTTGGTACCAAAAAGAACTTGGAGTAGATTCCGGATCCTTGTTGGTCTGCTGGGACTGGCTGGATGGCCCTTTTTCTTAGCAGCATTGAAATTTCTAGTGCTGCTTGATCTCTCAGACCGGGTGGAACATCTGGAAGGGGCCCTTTTGGCTGATGTGGGGTGTGAAAAAAGGGAATTCTGTAACCCTCGGATATGATCGACCGTACCCATTTGTCTTGCGTGAGGGCATGCCAGACTTCTGGGTACAGTGGTAGTCTTCCCCCAACTGCCTCTGAAGGTGAACAGCCGGGCAGCTCCTCAGGGGTGCTGGAAGGGTTTGTCAGAGAAAGATTCTCTGCTACCCTGATTTTCAGGGACAGAAATATGAGATATTTCTTATTTTGTTAAATGCCATGCCAAAATCTTGTGCCGTTGGTGACAATGAATATGTGTACAAGTTTACTTCATTGATGTAATACATATATACCCCCAAATTACTAACTTCATGAAGATCATCAGTGTATTAATACAGACTTTGGATAAACTGAAGGCAAATACTCCAGTGTTGTGTGTCTGAATCCTTGGAATTAATATTTGCCTTGAAGACTTCTTTTACAAGTGTGTGTATCTGCATTCCTTTCATTTCTTGTCTTACTGAATGTTGGGCAGTACCTTCAGCTGTGTGATTGGTTATGTGACATAGTATGGTAGCTCTTTGCAAAATGCATGTACAGCAGTGAGGCATGATAAAGCTGGTTGTTTTAGTCAGACTTGAGAAAATCCTACGGAGAGGGTAATAGGGCTCTGGAGTATATTATTTGAGACACTGGTGCAGTATAAATCACCAGCGAGGCTAAATGTTATTGGGAATAGAGCCCCAATGTCTGTCAATCATCAGCCCCATCTGGCTTACTGACCCATTCATTATGCATCACCAGGTTAAAGTTCGCCTGGGAGGGGTGCATCAATTACATGGCCATTAGGGGTGCTTCAAGGGTTTTCTTCTTAGCCTTATGATCCCCATGGATGCCTGGCTTACAGAGCCAGAAGAGGATGTGCACTGGATGTCCATGCTGGTCATCCCGCACTTCTGCAAAGATCATTGCTAGCTATCAACCCTGCACCATTTCCTGAAGTGCAGGAAGTGGTTTTCTCCAGATTCCAGCAGAGAAAACACACTTCCCTATATGTTCCTTAAGTGCCCGCTACCTTCTCCCTCCCCAGAAAGGCAAGTGGATTACACCCATTCACACCTCTCCCTTCCTGACTGGGTTATCCAGTGCTGGAGCCAGTAATCAAACTCAGCTGTAGTAATGACTCCATCTCAGCACAACGAAGCCAGGCATAATTACCTTCTATATCTCTTCCCTAATCTACATGCTTCTATTATTCACTCTCTATGATAGTTTCTCACTCACTTGTTCCTGTAACTCACATAGACCCCCTTCAATCCTGCACCTTCCCCTTAGAATTTCCATTCCATTCCTTAATCTAAGCTACCTGCGAAAAATAAGGTTTTCTCCATTCTAGGCACTAGACAACACAATCAGCTGCCTTATCTTGTTTCAGTAGCACATGACCTCAGAACCTATACCACTAAAATCAAAAAAGTTATTTAGCAATCAAAATTAAAATGCATGTGTTTCACAGACTAATGTTATTTATCCAGTCCTGAACAATATGGGTCTTTGTAACCATGCTGCCTACTCGAAATCAGCAGCCAGTATTTTACTACCCTGTTGAGCTGTATTATTATTAGTAGTAATAGTAATAGTAGTAGTATATTTTCTATGTACTGCACTTTATGCTAAGTATACTTTTAACCTATAATTTTCCTGGGTCATGGCTAAAGGGCTTCACATCAGATCCATTCCCTGAACAGACTAACAAACATGTAAAATACTCAGAGGAAAATATAAAATGCTATTATACAGCTCTACAGAAATGCAGACTTAAGCCTTCATCTGAAGCAGGAAGTTTCCTGCTTCCGATTTTGTAATCTAACTACTACATCATAACCATCACTCAATGTGTCATCCATTTATATGGCATGCTATTGTACAGAATGGTACAGGATTTCACTGTGAATGCTATGTGATATGGCAAAGAAGACTAGTGCTGCAACAAGATCACAGCTACTATCTTTTTGTCAGTTGGCTGTAAAAGTACTTGTCAGTACACAAGAAAATTATTTAGTCGGAGTAATCATATGAGGTGAAATACTTTAATGAGGAAGCTGTACATATTGATTTTGCATTGATACAACAGTTATCATGTATCCCTAAATTTAAATTAAGCTAAAATCATATACGGTAAATGGGATAACTGAGCGCCTTTAGATATGAGACATGAAGCAGGGAGGAGTAATAAATGCATCCAAGATATGTTTTGCCATTTATAAAGCAAGTAGTCAGGTAACAGACAGAAGGAACAACTGCATATTTATGCAAGTCATTTGGGAGTCCTTTTTTTTCTGTTTTAGTGATATGTTATTAGACACAATATATGTAGCAGAAGACTGACGGAATGAAATCCTGATCAAATGACAAAGTTTATAAGCACCTTCAACCTTTAACGTGCTCTACTATTCTTTCAGCCAGCAGTTATCTTTAACTGGACTGTCCTACTGTGAATATTAAATTACTTTACTTTAGAATTCACTAAACAGTTAAACACTAATATCCCTCACCAGTGCGTTAGAGAAGAGTTCATAAAGACTGACCAAAACAGCACAGATTTTTTCCAAGCCTAGTAAACAGAAAAAGTGACTGCAACAAACACCTAAAGGAAATGTTCTTCCTAAATCAGTAACATTACCACTGCTACCCAATGAAATCTGTTTGGAGACTTTATGAAATGACGAGTCTGCTGCTTGCTGTCCGTGACTTTGTACAAGGTTTTAAGAGTAATGAGGCTTTTCCATCCTTACCTCTTAACAGTGCTGTTAGCTCCTCTGTTCTTGTCATTGTCCATATCACAAATGGGATATTTATTATAAACTGAATCCAGGATGGACACGATCTCTTTTTCAGAGCACGTTGGCAGCAGTAGGTGCAGGACATTATTAAGTACACCCACAGGTATCCCACTCTGCTTAACAAAGTAAGCGGTCAGCTTTCGTTCCTAAATAAATACAGAAATACACATCTAAGCATTTTGTTTCCACATACAGTGTCAGCTTTTGCTACATTACTTTAATTGCACTCTTCAAAAGTCTTTTGAAGCATACAATATTAGAATACATCATAAATGAGATATGTCTTGACTAAATCAGATGATCTATGAGGGGGCCTCCAAAAGAGTGCAACTACTGAGATTCCTGTTATGTTTTCCTATATTACTGCCTCCAGTCTGGCTACTTTTATTTTTCCTCATCCTCATGCTTGTGGGCTCATGCAGCTGCCTGCATATGCTTTGGTAATACAACTTGGGCTGCTAAAACATGTCCCATCAATGCACTATTCAATTTGACATCATCCATTATGCAAGCACCACCCAGAAATTAGGAAACAAAAACAAAATACAGCATTCCAACAAATATAAACATATACTTGTCATATTTGCAGGAAACTTTCAGGATATGTTAAATGGGAAATAAACAAACAGTGAACAATATCCTTAAATTCACGGGTCAACCGATATTTTGTGCGAATGTGTGCTGCACAAAATATTGGAGACCTTCTACAATAATGAAACTGCTGGGAAGAACCCTGAGCAATCATAATTAATCTGCTCAGAAAGCCAGTGTTAGGAAATGGTGAAAAGATGATTGCTTAGGCTATTCTACCAAACTGCCCAAAGAATTATGATTCCTGTGATTATTTTCTAAATGTAAAACTTGGTGAAGGAGTGAACCAAATAATGTCTTCAATGGCAGCATATTTGAAGCAAGAACCAGAAGCAGCCATTCTTCTAATAGCATTGCCTTTAACAGATACAGTTTTCAACAGTTAGCTCATCATCTGATCTCAAAACACAGTGTTGGCAATCCACTTTCAAAGGGTTTAAGTCAGGGTTCAAAACTCAAATGACCTTGACGGCCGCATGAGGCACAGTACATTCAGCAGAGGGCTGGCAACTGTAAACAAAAAAAAGTTAAAAAAAAAAAAAATCTGAGAATCAATGTGTTACTTCTATAATATTACCTAGTATTATGCCTTCCTTATAATTTAACCAAAAAGAACTTGACACCTTTTAAGTGTGAAAGAACTGAAACCTTCATAACCGGAACGTCTATATATTTAGTAACAAAGTATCTCTGTGAGGCAAACAGTTGCACTTAATATAAATACATTCCACTCAGTGGCACAACAAGCTTTAGATTGAACAATGAATATAAGTAATCAAAATAATTAAAAAAAAAAAATGCTAATGACTGACTTGTTTTGACAGCTGCCCAAAGAGAGTGGCAAAAAATGTGCATATGTATACAAACCTTCCAAGAAGCACCAATATTAAACAAAAATGACACGAAACTCCCTTAGTATGATTGAGGTGAAACATTCTTTACCAGATGTATAACTGCAGAGCTGGCAAAAAAAAAAAAAAACTACTCTGTGACGCAAGCACCTGCAGGTGATACAGAATACATTCCTATTTTGCTTTTTAATACAAGTTGCACAATGGATGTAGGACAGCAAAATCAATTTTTAAAGGAAGATACTGACCAAGTTGTTCTGACGAAGCTCCCTACAAAGAAAGGCTCATACATGCTTATGCACATAAACTTTCCAAGAATTAATTTTAAGTAGCAGAAACCTCTGAACAATGTCTCCACTCAGGTGGAGTACCTGCAGAGCATACCACTGGATGGAAAATTGATTTTTGATATTTGAATGATACCTCCCCCCCCCCCCCCGAAATAAACTTTCATAAATTCAGTAGAGGCAGGTGAAATAGCATCTGACTTAAAATATGGTCATAATTAATTTGAACTTATTTTAAGCTGGAGGTTATTTTACCTGCCAGCTGCAATATAATAAAAGTTTTTGCTTTCTAAACTCTGGCTGAGAATTATAGACAAAGAATTTACAGACAGAAAAAGCATACAGCCGTTGTCTAAAATAATTAACTTCAGCTTATTTCTGAACTACTTATAAAATACTGTTTACTGTTGACTTAAAAAAATTGACCTGAATCAATTTTTTTATTATTTTTTAAACTGATCAGTAAAAATAATTTCAATTTCCCCAAGTACAATATTTTTCTACTTTCTTGCAACAAGTACTCCAATTTGTACAAAACTAGCCTGTAAAGCTGATGGTAATAATTTTATGTTCTCTCTTGCTACACAGTCAGAACAGAAACACCCCTTCTCTCTAACACACACACACACACAAGAAAAAAAAGGTGTTCCATTCCACACACAAGGTGCAGGTTTGCCAGCCACAAGCAACTGTGGTTGAGTCTTGCCAAATGCATGTGCTCGCATGAAATAAAGCCTGGGTAGTATGAACATGTAGAATATCAATGACTCCTTTTTCCAAACTGGTTTCTGTCAATAAACAGGAAACAGGACTTTAATGAACAGACTAGCTCAAGGATTACAGTGACATCATTTTAGTGAAGAATCCTAGGTTAGTCCTTAGGAGCTCCCAATCTTTCTAACAGAACCAATGTGATGGGGAGTCATTCTGTTCACTGAGTAGTGTTTTATTAAAATGGAAAGTGACAGGTGTTTTTCCATCATTTCCCATGTTTCACTGAAACCGGTCCAATTTAAACAGTGAGATCTCAGAAGAATCGGCACCGCCAACGTTTTGCAATACGGGAGATTGTATACTTAATGATGTGGGGTGTTGGGGGAGGGGGGCAGGAGTGCTTGCCCCTTTAAAAAAAAACATTGTTTTTGTCATTTTTAAAGTTCATAATATGCTATGTTGGCTTTTCTGTTGTCATAGATTCATTTATTCATTTATTTACATGTTGTTGACTGGGTTAGTCCCATTCATAGCTACTTTATCAGTTACTGACCAGTGAATATCTTATGAAGCCTAGTTTAACATCCCCTTGTTAGTTTTACCCCTTATATTTTGCATACAATTAACTGAGTGATGGGCCAAAGAAGGATATGTTGTGATATTTACATGACAAATAGGGGTGCTAAACCAGGGGTGAATTTTTGATTACTCATCCATTCATCCAGATTATATCTAAATAGAGTAAGAGCAGTATTTGCTTTATGTGGCGTGAAAGACAGTTCCATAAAAGTGGTATTCTCTGTGATACAACTCTATCCCTCAAATATATTCTCTTTTGCAAATGAGTTTGAGATCCCTTGAAAAGGTACTTATGATACCATTGGACTTGTGAATTTGTAATAGGTCTGAAAGAAGAGGGTGTATGGAAGCTCCCTACACAAGGTAGAGTAGCCTGTATTATACAGAGAATAGAGACAAGGTCTGCATAGTTTTAGTGATTTAGACCCTTGATTATTTTAGTGAGAAAGTCTTGTGGTCATTCTAGTTGACAAGTGTTTGGACTGGTCCATAATGAAAAGGGTGTATGTGTCAATATTTATCATAAGCCTGTACAGTTCCCTACAAATTAAAAGTCTCAAGCTCAGACATCCTTTGAGAAGATGCAAAAGCTACCAAAAGGGCATCCACAAATAAATAATTAGGGCCATTGAACCAGCACATTTGATTGAAGGACTATAAAGCATACTATTTAAAACCTAGGAGGAGTAAGGTTATCCAAAGCTGGTAGATATACAAACCTTCTCAGGAAATGCTTAATCAGTCAACAACTGCAAATCATTAAATGTACTTTACTAGAGTGGTATAACAAAATACTTGTAAGAAAAATATTAAAGTCACCATCAAAACCTAGCTAGTCACCTAAACCTATGTGAGACGTATTGTGACACTGATCTAGCTAAGTAAACTAAATTATACATATTAAGACACAACATTCTAAAAGAAGAAAGAAATTGTGTTTAATACAAAGCAATAACCATAGTCTCTAGTTGTTTTTAAGGAATCATCTTTATCAAACCACAGTGATAACACAACATCAGTATTACATAATCTTACAAACCCCAAAGATCAGCATGCACCATTCAAAGAACATGAACAATAAAATCATCATTACATTTTCACCTTTAAACCTGACCTTGACAATACACTCTTGGGTTATAATTTTGGATCTAATACTATAAGCCTATGAGCTACTGAACAATCATCTTTACATCCTTCATATAAAATATGCATTGTGTCAATTTTTGAAACACCTAACATATTACCAAATGGAATAACAACTGGAATAAACAATTTGCACATATATATATATATATATATATATATATATATATATATATATATACCCTACTTTTTTAAAACACATACAAATACATTAAAAAAAACAGTATCTCAGCATCATCCCAACAGGCATAATATAGGTAAAAGTAATCACCTTGGAAAGTACTGCAAGCTACTCATTCATCAAAACCTTACTCAGTATAATCTTGTTTCAGTGTATGCATTATGAACTCAAAATAAGACTACTCAGCTTTTCTCCATAATAAGACCACATATAGACTCCTATTCCTCATAATTTAATCACTTGGAAAACTGAATTTTCCAATCTCAGAGATGCAATAACCTCTTCAGAACTTGGTCTTTTTACAGGTGCTTCCCTTCTACTTTCTATAAGCCTGCAATCAATGCATTGGTAACCATTACTTAGCCAGTTGCCAGTAAACAGTTAATGTTGAAAACTCTCACCTTGATCTCACCTGCTGCTCCCTTCCTTGAAAATAACTAGTGAATATCAAACAATGACATACTAGTCAAAATCAGCACTGGTCTCCCTTGACTTATATTATACTAAGCAACCCAATTTCTCCTTGAGCAGTGCAGTAAAATTAAACATATAACTCTGTCTACTAGCACCCGTCAGAACAATCACTTGCTTCAGCAAATGAGTATAATCTACACCACCATAGATGATCAACCTTGTATAAGCCAGCCCATTCATGTTCACAGGTCCTTCATGTATTTATAAATCTACCAGACAATAAACCACCATCAGGCATTAACAAATGCCAATGTAGTTGTCATTTTTTCCTCTTGAAAGACTTAAATGACACCACTCTGTTCATTATTCATTACAAAATTCTTCAATAGCCTCCTGAAAATGACAAGCTCATCGATACAGCAGGTTTCAAAAAATCTACTCAAAATAACATTCTCTCCAAGCTTTGCAGGCACAAATCAAACCATAAGACAATATAAGTATGGAAAGTGCCATCCATGAGTCAGACCACTATGAACATTCCTACTTTATACCCTTAAAATCAAATTCAGCATATAATTACTATTCTCCATCCAATAAATTATAAAGCCTCATGCGTTATCAAGCCACAGCTTCCCTCATTTGTTTAAATGAAAGCATTTGTTATCTTGCATAGTAATATAAAAAATCTCTTCCAAAGTGACCGTCTTGATAGAAAACTCAAATGTGCAACAACGTTAACAGCAAGGAATATCTTGAAATTACTTAAACATTCATCCACTGGGAATTCAAACACTTGTCATTACCTACAAATTTAAATCATCACCACCACTGAAGTACAGCAATCAGTAATTTTATGTTCAAATTAACACATAACATTCAATCATGTCAAGCTTAAATCAAGACACATACTTTGATACCGTTTCATATTACATACGTGTGCAAGCAAACATATGCATTGCATCTTTATATCTCATCTTCTTCAAGAATAGTAGGGCCACTAAATGGACAGCACTTACACTGAAGGTTCAAGGCACCTCATCATTTCAATCTTGAAATACCTCTGCCACTATTTCAATATACTCTTCAAGCAGATCAAGCTAACAAATTAATAGTCAAGTGTAAATAATTGTAATACAAACAAATCTATCAAATTCACCTTTGTACTACAGCTAACTGGCAAAATCTAAAGATTAAGAAGTTCTGAAGTGCTCAATTTTCCAATTACTAGTGACATACAACAGTTGACTAATATAATTTTAGTAGCTTTTTTAGTCAGAATTGAATGACATAGATGCTTGCATACCTGAAATGAACAGCCTTAACACCCTTAGAGGGCTTACACTCAAACATTAGAAAAACTTCTTACCCCCTTCATGTGTACATTACTACTAGCAAAATATAACAACAAGACTTCAAGTTCCACACATAATTTGCAACACACATACATACATACAATTTACTTATTTATTTTATTTTACATTTGTTAACCGCGTAAAGTCTGACTGGGCAAGTAGCCCATTTTCAGTGGAGATCCAGGGAGATAAGCTCCATAGCAATATTACAAAAAGATTACAAAAAATGTTTAAAAGATTTACAAAGAATATACAAAAGTTTGACAGTTCCCAGCAATCACAATTATGAAAACATCCAGGTTACAGGCAATTAACAACTGTTACAGAAAAATGTTAAACTGGTGTGCATATTAATAATAAAATAACACTGAATATCAGTTTATTGTCTTTAACTAAATCTAACTTGCAAGAGTCATTTAAATATTTCAGAGCATTGTATATCCGCATTATAATCAATTAAAGAAGTTACATCATAAATATATCAAGCATTATTGAATGTACATCAAAACCAAATGACAGAATGGCATACACACAAATAACTAAACCCTACAACACCGCTCCTAAGAACAGACTAGCATTTTCACCACATTTTCAGAAACTGGGCATTTAAAGAAATAACTTTGCTTTTAAGCATTGTTTGCCATCATTTACAAATAACCTAGCATTTTATTTTCAGAATCTTGATAGCGCTGTTGAACAGTTGAAAGGTCAATATTATTTAAAAAAAAAATGCAGATCTGAAAAAGTCTGATCAGCTCTACACAATATCAACTATTTTTGAAAACATGTCAAAGTTGGCCAGTGTAACTACTTAAATCAACAATTCTAGCAGTATTAACTGAAATTCAAGAACGTGTCATTACCTATAATAGTAAAAAGCAATGCAAACATCTAAATTTCTATAACAGAGACTCCATATTATGGCAATAAAGTAAAATTAAGTATTGACTGAACAATACCTGTTGCTGTGAAAAATCTCATAGTTAAGTAAGAAATGCCACAATTTGGACACCAGAAAAGATGAACACCCTGTCTTTATGGTGTATACTGTAAGATGTACATTATGTCATCTCAGCTTCAGTTTTTAGGGAGAAACTTTTTTCAAGAAACATAGCTACAGCACTAATAATCAACCTCCACTCCATAAGCAGCATAAATGACTAAAGTTAAGACAAGCAAGTTAAAGACAACCACCACTATGGAGATCGAGAGAAACTATGTATTCTACTGCAGTAGTCTCTCCTCTCCCAGTTCCACTGTTACGGTGAGCAGGAGTACTTTTCACAGCTTCACTAATGTATGCAGCATTAACACATGGACAGAATACCCAGTATTATTCTATTCTTGATGATTGAAAACTGATTAACAATTACACAAACAAATAGAGCACAGGTGTCAATGCATTTTTAAGTTTAAACTTCATAACTGTTGTAATATATTACATGCTGTCTGCTGCAGTAGGCGTTAGAAAACTTGAATGGAATGCAGACATCTGGGACTTCAATGCTATACCAAATATATGACTCAGAGTAGCTAGAATGGTTGCCTAATTTTTCCTGAATCAGGCAGTTTGTTCCAAGTACAACACACAAAAAGATAATGCTCAGTAATGTATTATTTACATTTAGCCATAATAACTTTGTAAATCATTATCAACAATAACACCAAGCACTTAGTTCCATACATCCCTTGCTTTTGCATGGAAGGGGTTGTGAATCTCACCATATGTAGTGTAACTTATATACTGAAATCTGAAATTCAAAGAACCTTCTGGGAGACATCACAAAGTACAGTTGTGTAAGATCTTACCATAACAGTAGCTGTCCTACTTTTAACTGCAGCAGTATTTTTTACAGATGGGATATCCTACCATGGGCAACCAAATGTCCAGCAAACATACCAAAGCCTTATCTCCTTCCAGGCACCATATGTCAAACATCTGTCCTACGTCCAATTTGAAAAGTACATAAGTGACGTATGAGCATCTAATCCTCACACCTGAAGTGCCCTAAAAGAACCAGAGCAACCCAAGAGGAAAATGTTGGACATGTGCATCCACAAAGGGAAGAAAGAAGGAAGTGATATCAATAGGACCTGCTGGTGAGACAGCTATGCATTCCAGAGACTACCCCATCTGTGGAACAGGCTCCCCATCCATGTGAAGCAGAGCTCTTCTCTAACCCAATTCAAGTGTAACTTGGACAACTGGATGGGGAACAGGAAATTCATCCCCTGTTTGGCACCTATGTCTCTAATGGACACAGGCAGCCTGTAGATGATTCATCTCCTAGTCCTCTGCTTGTAAGTGTTTCACCTCCCAAGCCCCTGCTTACACTTATCAAGGGTACCAGAACTTGTCAGAGATTTGGGATGCATGCCCAGGCTTAAAAAGGCCCTTGTGGTCACTAGCCTAGTAAACACCCATGAACCTATGCAGAAAAATAGACCTCTTGGCCAGCAGAAAAGCAAAAGAAAACAGGGGGAAAAGGGGATGGAAATAATACTGCAACAAGGAGAAGTAGGAAATTTACAGTTATGGTAGGATCTTACACAATTATACTATGTCCTTTCTTATCAAACAAAAGATACTGTAGAGGATTGGAGGAGGAAGGCAAATAAGAACATTCCAAAAACCCATGTAAGATGACCCTGGCAAAACTCACTCTGGCTCTATACATGACATCCAATTATTAATGTTTAGTATAGATATTTACACTTCTAAAACAGATCCTATATCTAGACCCTTGAAAAAAGCACTATAAGAGACCACAGTCCTGGCACAATGAGCAAGAACAGAAGAAAAAAGCTGTTTGCCATGAAAAGAATAGCAGAAAAAGAAATCCAGGAAGAGATGGTTTGGTTAGACACAGCCAAACCCAATTTCCTGTCATGAAAGGAAACAAAAAGCTGCTAAGATTTCCTGATATCTTTGGTTTTCTCAAGATAACATCTGAGCAGTCAGTGCAGATCCAATGTACAATGAAGCCTTTCACCATCATTCTGTGGAGCGGGGAAAAAAATGAAGAAAGATGATTTGGCAAATCATTAACCACCTTGGTCATAAAGGAAGGATAAGTATGAGACACCCTGTCCTTTTGAAAAACAAAACAATAAAGGAAGAATGGGCATGAGTGCTTTTTTAGTTCAGGGACTTGCTTGGCAGAAATAAGAGCTATTAACAGTACAGTGCTGCAAGGAAAAGGAAACTGTAGGTTCAAAAGGAGATTGAGTGAATATCTCAAGAACAAAATTAAGATCCCATGAAGGAGGAAGAGGTTTTATTGGGAGCCTAATATGAAAGATACCTTTCAAAAACTGTTTGACTTCAAAACTAGATGCCAGTGGCAGACTCAGAGGCAGTTAAGCAAAAATGGCCAACAAATGAGCTTTAACAGATGAATATGCTAGGGCAGAAGTGAGCAACTAACACAAATAAGAAAGAACCATAGGAATACCCATAGAAAATGGGTCCAGGTCATGTCTGATACACCAAATAGAACATCTGTTCCATTTAACCACACAGAAATTAATTTCAGTAGTGGGTTTCTTGAAGCAGGGCTTCAGAAAATTGGTGTCTAAAAGGAATCAAAACCTTATCACCAAAAGAGTCAAATGAAGGATGGTCAAGTAAGGGTAAATGAGACATTCCTTCTGTTGTGTGAATAGATCTATTTAGGGAGGTAACTTGTGATGATTGCCTCTGGCCAGATGGAACAGATGGAAAACCAATGCCTTCTATGGCAAAACAGAGTCATCAACAAGATTTTGAGTGTGTCCCACATGGTCTTGTGCAGGATTTTTGTCAAAAGAGGAAGAAAGGGATAAGCATATAGAAACATCCCCTTTCAATAAAAGCACATGGCATCCACTTTGCAAGCCGGAGGATTTTGCACTCTGGAACAGAATCTGGGAACTCGTCAGTTCAAATGGGAGACAAAGAGATCAACTTGAGGAGTACCCTACCAAAACACATTATTGTGAAGCATCCATTCATGAGGATCTGCCCTGCACCTGCTCAAAGTATCTGCCACTAGACTGTACTCTGAAGGTTTATAAACCACCTGAAGGGTCACGTGATGGTGGATTACAAAACCCTATGCCTGAAGAGCAAGCCTGCAAAGGAGGTATGACTTCTTTCCCCCATGCTTATTTACCACATGAATGTAGTATTGTGTGTAAGAATTCTTAAAAGGCCAGGGATCTAAAGGGACTGGAGAGCATGGAGAGAAAGAATCAGGGCTCTCATCTCCTTACTGTTGACATGATCTGCCAGTTGTGAAGGAGACCAAATCCCTGGACCCTGGCATTGTTTGAGAAAGTTCCAACAATGATCCGAAGTATCCATGTACAGTTCCTGAGTGGGAATGGGAACCTGAAAAGGCAGGCCAGATTCAGAAAGATCTGATAAATGCATCACTGTAATTCAATCTTGAGATACGGGAAGAGAAATACTGGAAAATCCAGAGGATGGAAATGCTGAAGCCAAACAGTTTTGAGGTATCACTGAAATTTCCTCATATGGAGTTTAGGTGCTGTAGAAACACCAAAAGGCAATGTAGAGAATTGATAATGTGAGGAAGAAACAGAGGAACATAAAAATATCCTGAAGAAAGGATGAACAGGAATGTAAAGATAAGCATCCTTCAAATCCAGAGACACCAGGAAAACTTGGGAAAGCATCAGAAGGAAGAGAGAAAAAAAGAGATACTGAAGAGACAACATCCTCAAGGAAGGAACCTTTCGAAATGTGTTGAGTAAAGAAAGATCCAGAATGGGCATCCAAGACTCCTCCTTCCTGGGAAGCAGAAACATCTTGTAATAAAACGCTGTGCCCTGATGAAAGGGGGGGGAAATGGGCTGAATGGCATGGCTCCCTGTAATAAAAGATCCTGATAAATCAAAGGAAAATGAGGGCGCTGGTAAGGAAAAGGCTGGGGAAGCCCTGAAAAGGAAGGAATGGACTTCCAACTGTGACATAACCAGTTTGGATAATGCAAAGCACCCAAGAGTCTGGGGTTATCTGTTACTCAACAGGAAAGGGCAGAGTTAACCTGTGGGAAAGAGGAACCTGTCCATGAAGCAGAAGATGCTGAATCTCAGAAGGAAGCAGATTTGTCAGAGAAAAAAGGCCTTTGACTCTAAGAACCCTTGATATGAATATGACATGAAAGGGGATGCCTGTAAAAAAGACGGTTGCCTGCTGGTTCATATTACACAGTTAAATCTCTTTTTCCATTATTTTTCTGGTGACTGGCAAGGATACTTGTTTTTCTCAAAGATACTTGTTTTTTTGAAACATGAGAGGAAATGTTTTTGTAAACTAAGGAAATGTTTTTGTAAACTAAGGAAATGTTTTTATTGGTAGACTCAGCTGGAACATTCTTGATGTCTAGCCAACCCCTGTTTGTTCCAGCCTCATCTGGTTTCTCATGAGAAAGGATTACATCTAGTCATTCAAGAGTTGTTTACTGTATAGGATAAAAGGGAGGCTTTGGAACAGCCAAAAAGAAGTCTCAGCTATGGATGGACACCGCGCAGGATTTCCCTATCAAGTTACCTTCTGTCCAGCTGTCTTGGGGCCTCCCACCCTGAAGGGGCATGAATGAAGCTGAATCAACTTGATTGGTGATGTATTAATTTTTGGTCTAATAAATTACTAGAGTTATGTTTTTAAATGCTAAAGTAGTGCCTTACTAATGCTGTATTAGCAATGCTTAGTGTATTATTAAAGCTGTGTTTCAAGTACTAAGTCAGTGTGTATGTGACTTCTTATTTAAAACATAGTTGAATCCAAATGAACCAGTATTTCAGCAATACAAACCCTGAGAAGATTTATCAGAAAAAAAACTGTTTTGGAAGATCTCTTACCCCTAGAAGGCAATCTTGGCTGCTTTTTAACAAATGAAGATTTAGACAGACAATTTCTCTGAAACCTAGGAACAGAAGACAGAAAGATTGGTTCAAAATCCTGCATTACTTTCCCCTTGTCTTGTAAATTCACAGACATCTCAGCTGAAGCACAGCCAAAGAGATTCTAGGTATCTAAAAGAGAATCCAGGAGTTTGACTTCATATCATCAGGGAGAGCCTTGAAATGAAACCAAGAGTACCTTCTCATCACAGACCCAGAAGCTGCTGCTCTAGAAGAGACATTAGTAGCATTATAACTGTACTTTATAGAATTTCTAGCCACCTGGGAAGCAGTGCTCAACAAAGAAATGGCAAACAACTTTGTCTCAGAATGAAGCAAATGACTCAGAATACCCCCAAGCTGACAGAAAAAAGCCAGCAAGTACCTAGTCTTGACAGTCTGGTAGTTAAAGGCCATTAAGCTAAAGTAGCAGTAGTATACACTTTTTTCTGTAACAGTCCACAGTATGACTGTGCTTGTCTGAAGGTAAACGCTTAGAAGAAGTCAGCAATTTAGATGGCTTGTCAGCAGCTAAGAAAATCAAAGCAGGGTCAAAATAAGTTTTTAGACAAGAACTTCTGAGCTTCATGGATTTTAAAGAATCTGTTAGACTTCTTTGGAGCAGGAGGATGGGAATCAAGAGCTTCAGAAGCCAAAGAGAAAGTGTCCAACAACACAGGGACAGATGGGGTGAAACAATTTGAAAGAGCTTGAAGTACCTCTTTTGGACATTGGAAACCTAGAAACAACCCAATTTAAAATGTTCTATCATACATACAATATCTCCAAAAGATCATTCTTCTATGGGGAAATCTGGAAAACAAGAACCCTCTTCCTCAGACCATACGGCAAAGGAAGAATGGAGATGAGAAGAGGAAGCCAAGGACTCTTCACAGGAATCCAAATCTAACTCTTCATCACAGGACTCAGACTCCCTAAGATATTTAGAAGGAGTACAGGACCAAAGAAGAGAAGAAGGGACAGAAGTCTTTAAGGAGGCTTTAAACCCATAAGGGCATTAAAAAGGCCATGTGTGAAATTCTGACATTCACTGTGAGGATCATTTGCCACAGGAGCCATATGCTAGGTCTCCTGTCTCTTTTTCAGGGGAATATCAGCCCTAACAAACTTAGGAGGCTCAGCAACTACCTAGATTCAATAAGAGTATCAGGGACTTCCTCCCTGACTAGTATCTTGGGAATCCCCAGAGGCCCCTCTAATATAATTAGCCACATTCCCCCTCCACATTTGCAGCAGACAGAGGCACAGCCTCATTGGATGTCCCAGTACGCAGCCATGTGTAAACCTCCAACTGGGTTGTAGCAGAGGGAGCTGATGCCAGCGCCAGATGGTTCTTGGGTTCATCCAACCTGAAGGAGATGTCCATAGGAGGCTAGACAGCAGCAGATTCAATGAATGCCTTCTTAGGCTACTTTTGAAGCAGTGGCTAAATGTCAAGGCAGGCTGACTCAGAAGCCATGGTACCCTGGGCCAGAAGCTTCAAATGCTGATTCTCCAAGTAAATACAAAGGGATGACAGACAGCTGCAAAGTTTCTTCTGACCAAACGCCAGACAAATCTCACACTGAGTATGGTCATGAGCAGCACTCAAACAAGAAAGACACATCATATATATCTTTATGGGGAATCTGCCTCCCACATTCACATTTTCCCTTCCTGGATGACATGTAAAAAGATAAATCTACTAAATAAAGAAAAAAAAAAGGAAGAAAAAGACCCCAATGGGGCATTTGTCTTGTAAAGGCTCAGTAGCTGAACCAACTTAGCAAATGACCTACAGACTAAATTCATAGAATAGCGTGACAGGCAGCAAAGAAGTCCTGAGCATTAGGCACTTGTACTTCACTTATGTACCTTATGCTGTGGGTGTAGGACATATGTTTGGTATGCCTGCCAGACGTTCGGCTGCTCTTGGCAGGATATCCCATCTGTAAAGAATGCTGCAACAGTGATAAGGAAGGACATCAAATAAGAATAGTGTTTTCCCTTAAGAAAACTTCTGAGCCCCCGCTGAAGTTAATTTACATAGTACAAAGTAGGGAAAGGTAGCTGCCAGCACCAGTGCCAAATACCGCCAGTCAGCTGCACTCACACATTTTGCTGCGTACACTGCTGAAGACCAACAGAGCGAAATATCTTGATAACTGAAATCTTAACTTTACTTTGTAACAGGATTACATGCAAACTAAATTAGATTTATTGAATACATTATTGACAAATATGATCAATAAATATAAAATAAATGTGCTTATAGTATCATTCTTCTCTGTCTCCTCCCCATTTATAGGTCCAGCACTGGGACATTTTGTAAGAGCAGATGTCAAGTCTTTGGAACTTTGGTCATAAAAGTTGCTTACTCTTTCAGTCTAGAGATAACATTTGTAGACAGATGTTTACACTGAGCACATGACGTCTTTCATGCTGCAAAACCTGTTATTCAATAAATGTTGTAAGTGACTTAGAGTAACATTCAAAATTCCCTGGTCAGTATTGTTTCACAAGTACTGCAGGACTTGTTACAAGTCTAGTGGAGTTTAGAGGTATGGCAACATCCCCAAAACACATACACACAAGCTACAGATCTCTCACTGTAGATTAGATCCCCCACCTGATCTCACTCACTGACACACACACACACACACACACACATGCATATATAGTACTTGTAGATCAGAGTGTGCGATATACCTTTAAGAAGCTTTCCAGTGAGTTAACTAACACATGCATGTAAATCCTGAGCAGACACAAGCAACAGTGCTATTTGGAGGTAGCAGCCAGAGTGTGAGCATGCAAGTATGTATTCAGTTAGTTAGATAGTTTGTTTAAGTTTAACATTCCTGACATCCATGCTGATGTATTTGTATACAATAAACTACTTAAACGAACACCCAAGCCTCAGCCTCTTCTTAATGCACATAAGAACGACAATACCTACTCAACCTATCTCCTAACACCCAGAGTGCGACCACCTGAGCAGAGAGAGACAGACACACACGGACGCGCGCACACACACACACACACACACACACACACACACACACACACACACACACACACACACACACACACACACACCCATAACTACCTCAAAAGACACTTACTAAAACTTGCCTTTTACACTGTATCTTCCATTGACTTCAAAGGCAGACAGCAGCTTTTTGGCCACGTTCATTAACACAGCCAGCCATGCTAATTTACATAGCAGGTATTTCTGGGGGTAGAGCACATGGCTAATTAGTATGGGTTGCTCCCCCAGAATGTCTCATTGGCATGTAACACAGCCATGGAGACAGCCCCCCTAAGTGATCCAACAGTCTGTTTAGGATCACTTCTGTGGGCCTATCTCTGAATCAGAAAGTGTCACCGCCAGTGGGAGCAGCACATGTTAGGGCTGCTCAGGTGTACAACAGGGTTTTGTTCTAGACCTAATTTTATTCTCAACTTTCATTAACAATATAAATGGAAGTCATATATTTACCATAACATATTCATGTTGTCTTCTTCTGTCCAGTACAACACATGGCTTAATGGATCCGATTGGATAAGAACTTGGTACCTTTTTTATGCTCTTGGATTCAAAACTTAGGCTTCTCCCCTAACCATACCATCCTCTTATACCTACAATATCTCAGTTAGAGTTTGCCCATTTTTATCTAATATCACATCTAAAGGGGTACAAAAAAAGTTAATATCATATCAATAACAGGAAGGAAGAGCAGTCTGCTCAAGGCTGAATATATGTCAAGCCCCTGGACAGGTACAATCAATCGGTTGACAGCCAATGGATGACAGTTCACATAAGGGCAAAAGAGGGAGGAAGGTTGAGTTGGATGGAGGAAGACAACACAGACTTAGCATTATTTAATTATATAATTTTCATATCTAATATTGTCTTTTCTGCCTGACTCAACATACAGGATGGATTCCCCAGCTACCAGTACTCCAGTGTAGTCTCACGGAAGGGCATTCCAAAGAATGGTGAATTCAAAAAATGCATAGGACCTTGGATGAATGTCCAGCTTACAGTGAGATACAAAGTTATGAACAGTCAACTAAAGAGCTGTAGCACACATCTAGTATATGGGGCCGCTAGCAAAATATGCAGTGGAAGCTGCCACTGCTCTAGCTGAATAAGCCTTGTGTTTGTGTGGAAGAACCAATCCATTTTTCATACAGACAAATGTACTACAATCAGAGACCCACCTGGACAGTGTGACTTTCTTGCACCAACTTAGCCTTTGAAAAGGAGATAAAAAGTTGCTTTGTTTTCCTTATTCCTTTCATATGATGAAAGTAAAATCTCAACTGAGAGGGGATATTCATTGTGTATGATATATTCATTTTTGTTAGAAATGTTCAGAAAGAAAACCAGTAGCTGAAGCCTCCAATACCACTTTGGGAAGAAAATTCAGGTTACACTGAAGGGACACCCTATCCATGTCAAAAACAACGTAAAGAGGTTTGCAAGATAAAGACTGAATTTCTGAAATTCACCTGGCACAAGTGACAGCCACTAGGAAGGTAGTTTTCCAAGACAGAAACTTCAGATCTGCTGATGATGGTTCAAAAGGTGATCTTGTTAGAGCCTGAAGCATCATGGTAATATACCACGGATGGATTGCGTCTCTGATAGGGACTCTGAGCAAAAACATTCCTTTTAAGAAAGCCTTAGAAAGTTTCAAAGATGCAATAACACTGATGTTCCCTAAAGTGAAAAATGGATATGCCCATAAGTTGAACCTTAACAGTTGAAAAATTGTCGCCTTCCTGGAATAAACCCACTAAAAAATCCAAAATAGATGGGAGAGGTGCTGAAGAAGGATCTAAGCCTTTAAAACAGTGCGGCGCAGTGATGCAGCGGTTAATGCTGTCGCCTCACAGCAAGAGGTTCTCCAGTTTGATTCTCGGCTGGGGTGCCTTCTGTGTGGAGTTTGCATGTTCTCCCTGCGTTCGCGTGGGTTTCCTCCGGGTACTCTGGTTTCCTCCCACATTCTAAAGACATGCTTCTGGAGCATTTCTCCCCGGGCCTCCGCTGAAAACAGGATCTGTGGAACCTAGTCGGACTTTCCCGGTCAACAAATGTTAAATAAAAATAAAATAAATAAAAGAAACCCAAACAGCAAATATTTTCCATTTACTTCTGTAAACCTTTCCTGTGTTAAGTTTATGGGGTGATGACAAAATATGAATAACCGAAGCCGAAAGCCTGGCATCCCTGACCATCACTGGAATTGGTGTAACAATGTGGTTAACTTAAGGGCTTTCAGATCTCAGTGAGGCTGTCCAGACGGGTGAGATATAAGGTCTGGAAGAGGATCCTGCACCTATGCAGGATGTTTCAGTTGAGGCCAAACGTAAGAGAACAAAATCTGTCAGGACTAGAAAGAGATGATGATAATCACTGTTGTAATGCACCTGATGGCCTTCTTCAGAAATTTGGTTATTGGGGATAAAGGTGGGAAGGTATACCAGAGACCTGGGGGCCATCTGCAGACTAGAGCATCCCTTGGTGACTGCCTCTCTGGGGGTGGGACCAGGGCAAAGTAGCTGCTGGACTTGGTGTTTAGGTAGGAAGTGAAAAGGTTGCACCACAGCTGGCCCAGTGACTAAAAATCACAGTCGCCACTGACTGAGAGACCACTCATGAGGCAGAAGAATAGACCTGCTCAGTTTGTCTGCCCAGAACTGCAGGAATGAGCAGTGCCACTAGAAAGCACTCAGAAGACATTGTCCACTGCCATACTCTCATAACTTTCCAGATAATGGGTATGAGTGAGTTCTCCCTTGCCTGTTAATGTAGCAGTCTACTGCCATATAGTCCATTTGGATGGAAATCACACCCCTGGGGAGAGAATCCTGAAAAGTCTGCAATGCTAAGATGACCACCCACATCTCCAAGACACTGATGTCTAACCTCTGTCATGGATCACGTACCTTGGACTGTCTGCCATTCAAAAAGTCACACCCCATCCACAGAAATGGTCACAGTGGCCATCGGAGATGAATAGGTGGATGATTAACCCCAAGAAACAATAAAGCAAGTTAACCACCAAAGAATCTGATGCCTGCATACAGACATGAGTCACACTGGACAGTAAAGAAGCTGATGTAACACTGATCATTGAATAGAATGGGTCCACTGCGACACTTTCATGTTATATCTTGCTTGGGGAACCTGAGTAATCGATGCAGCCATTGGCCCAACTGGAGGAGAATTAGCCTTGTTGTGGAACCGGAGGAATAGAGGGCTTCAAAAGCTTGAAGATGGATAGATAGGACTCTTGATTCCAGGAGTTTGAATATTTGGGATTTTTTTTTAAACAAAATATCTTTATAAAATTATCATGGCAATCATACATTTACATAAATGAAAACTATCCATATTGACACAATGCCAGTTGCAAGTATTTTACATCCCAAACCATACTGACATAATTCTAGTTGCAAACATTATACATCACTTATAATCTACCCAATCACTATCAGTCAAACATAACATAGCTTATTCAAGTCCTGCCTTCTTTTAAACTTCATTCATCCCCTGGATGCATTGTTCCCACAATTCCCATTTTTCCTATGTAATTTGCTCCAACCCTTTTCTAAAGATCCTAATTCCAGTTGTTTTATCTTTCTTACTATATTCACTACTTTTAGTAGAGTTGGTTTAGATTTTGATTAACATTTGCTAGTAACTGCTTTTTTTGGCAGCCACCATAATTAGACGCAGCAAAGCCTTACTATGTCTAGGCAATTCCGATTCGGTATCATAGCTCAGAAAAATAATTTCCCTAGTTACATCAATTTGTGCACGGAGCATCTTTGACAGAGCAGTCTGCAGGGAATCTTTAAAGCCTGCCAACTCATTATACTCCCAGAAAATATGTTCCCAATTACCTCTCTCTTTTCCATCACACCTCCAGTACTTGCTGTCTACCCAAGGAAAAATTCTCTGGAATCTACTTGGTGAATAAAAATATCTATGTAAACATTTCCAAGCAAAAATCTTAACATTTCTATATTTTGTTGCATATTTGGGAGACACACACATATATCCCATCCCTCATTGTTTCTTTGTGAATTACTTATCCAATCTGTCTTCCCAGTCCTTTCGAACCTCCTCTGATTGATTCTTATAGTTATCATGCAATAGTTTATATGTTCTTGTAATTATTCCTTTTTTAACAGTAATTTCTGTTCTAGAGTCTACTAAAAACTCTACCAGTGTTTGGTCTTTCATTTAGGACCCCCTATTTATTTCTCTTTGCCTATACTCTGATATCAATCCTTGACAGCAAAGGCAATCTTTAAACCGTAGTCCATATAGATTTTTGGTATCTTCACATTCTATTACCTTCCCCTATTTAGTTATTTGCTCCGGATACCTTGGTTACTTTGTAATTTTTCTCCAATAAATTCCAGACCCCTCTTGCCTATTGTCTATATCCCTAATTGAGTCATCTGTATTGGCAGAATCTCCTTTCTCCATTCCCGTGTTCAAGCAGTTCTTAAAATACTTTCTGCTACTTCATGAATATAATATTCTGTATATTTATTCTACTTAAAGGTCTGCATCCAAAATCCCAGTCTTTCCTTGTTTCTTGGGCTTCCCCCCATTTCATCATCATCCCTTTCCAATTTGAATTATAGTTTTCTGCTTGTGTCTTAACTGTGTTGCTCTGAAATACCCCTTCAAATCGGATAATCCCAATCCATCTTGTTCTGTTGGAAGAATCAGCTAATACCACTTGCCGTTTTCCCCTCCCACATAAAATCCTTCACCTTTTATTAATTGCTATCCACAGCTACTCCTCTGGTTGAGAAAAAAATGCCTGACCTGCGTATAAGATGAAAGGGACTAAAAACATTTTAACTGCTTGTATCTTACTATCCAAATCCATATAACAGAGCTTCCATTTTCTTAGTTTTTGTATTACCTTTTGTTTAGTCTCTTCCCACACATCCTTAGTTACCACATTGGAATAATTTTTAATCCATACTCCTAAGTACTTTATTTTATCATGGCCCATAAATATGGATATCGCTGAACCAATTCATGTGTGGGTACATAATTAATCGCTATTGCCTTCGTTTTAGCTTCATTAATTTTGTATACCAAAAAGATTTGAAACTGTCTCAAAATGTTCCACAACACTGTAATGTCCTTTTCTGATTTGTCAGGTATAAAATAATATTATCTGCAAATAGAGCCAGATTTTCTAAACGGCCATACCAATTATATCCTTGAATTTCTGAGTCTCTTAATTTCTTTGCCAATAGTAATAAATATAAAGCAAATAATAAAGGAAAAAGAGGATACCTCTACCTGTTTCCTCTGCTCAAGCAGAAATCATCAGAGAGGACCCCCACCCACTTTAATTTTCACCTCTAATCCCTCATATATCCTCTTAATCAACCTTATAATTTTTATCAGGGAATGCAAATGCTTCCATTGCCATGCTCAAAGTCCCAGCTTACTCTGTCAAATGCTTTCTCTGCATTAAGACCCACCAACAATAGTGGTGTTTTCTTCATTCTACTTTCCTCTGGATCACCCATGTTCTGTTAATGTTGTCAGATGTTTGTCTCCACTCCACAAAACCACACTGATCCATATCTTTCAATTCTGGCATCACGTATGCAATTCTTTTAGCCATTATAGATATAAACACTTTATCATCATGGTCTAGTACAGAAATGGGCCTGTATGAAGCTGGATCTGATGGATCTTTACCCACTTTAGGTAGTAAAGCCACCACCTTTTTCTTCCAGGATATGTTGGTACTTCTCCTGCTCTGAAAATACCGTTAAACAAAACCTTCCAGATCTTTACCCGCCCCCCTCCCTAACTTTGAAACGTCCTCAGGAATACTATCTATTCCTGGAGACTTTCCTGTAGATTGGTTATATATTACCATTTTTATCTCATCTCCTCCTATCCTAACTGTTAGTAATACGGGCAGAAATGGACATCAGGGATTTCTTTAAACAATATAAAACTCCCATGCATAGTAATATGACTGAAAATGATGAAGAAATATTTAAACATATATTAAGTACAAAAGATATTAGAATAATGAGGCCTGATAAAGGTAGTGGAATTGTTATAACTGATAAAGGGGATTATATTTCTTACATGACTACCATGTTGTTAGGCACATCTTATTCTGAAATAAGTTTAAATGAAATTAACATTGCACACAAAAGAATTGATAATCTACTGGAAGACATGTTAATGCAGGGTGAAATAACAGAAGATGAACATAAATATTTAGCTAATGACTATCCGGTCATTAGCGGAATATTTGGCATACCAAAAATCCACAAGGGTCTGAACAATTTACAATTCAGACCTATAGTGGATGGGAAGAGAAATAAAACATGTTTCATCGGTCAATACTTAGATAGTTATTTCAAATTGAGTATGTCCAAATTTCCATACATTACAAGAGACTCCTGGGACTTCCTTAATATGATGAATCAAGTTAAAATGAAGGATGGAGATATCATGGTTACTATAGATGTATGCAATCTTTTTACATCTATACCACATGATATAGGTTTAATTTGGCTAGAAGAACAGCTTTTTGAGTCCAAAATGTTTGATCAAACCAAAATCAATACCCTGATTGGTCTAATGGAAATTGTACTTCACAACAATTATTTGTATTATGAAGCGAATTATTATAAATAAATTGATGGAGTTGCAATGGGGGCAGCATGTGCCCCCATGTATGCTAACTTAATCATGACATACTGGGAGTATAATTATATTTTCAACAGTCCATTCAAAAAATACATCAAAATATACACCAGATATTTGGACGATATCTTTATAATATGGGACAACGATGAGACAGCATTAAAAATATTCCTTGAATATATTAATCAAAATGTTCGATTTTTGAAATTCACACATCATATTGGTTATGAAAATATATCTTACCTGGATGTGGAATTAACCTTTGATAAACATAGGGGACAATTAAAATCAAACATTCACAGAAAATCAACATTTTCCAACTCCTATCTTCACTATGACAGCTGGCACCCTGACCATCAAAAGAAGGGAGTTGTAAAGGGCCAGATGGTCAGGGCAGCCAGGATGATTAGTGAAGAAGGGGAATTTCATGATGAGTTAGAATTTATGCAAAATATGTTTTTAAATAGGGGTTATCCAAAAATCTTATGTGAAACAATTAAACAAGAAGTTAAAGTTAAGAGACAGGTAGGAAAATATCAAGCCATATTACGTTATGGCTATGACAAAGACATAAGTAAAATTCAATATGAAAGTAAGGATCAGATACCCCTATATATTTCTGTATTTGATGATTGTACCCCAATAATTAAGAACATTATTATTAGAAATTGGAATTTGTTTACCAATGAACATATGATAGCATCAATATTTCAAGGACCCATCAAGTTCGTATATAAGAAGGATGCATCTTTCAAGGAATATTTTGAACATAATATGGAAGTACAGCAACACAAAACCAATAGACCAATAGGAAATTTCAGATGTGGAAGATGTACAACATGCAAATATATACATGATACACAGGAGAAAATTAAAATTAATTTTAATAATATCAAAATTAAAGGACACTTTAACTGCCATACTTCAAATGTGATTTATGTAGCACTTTGTCAACAATGTAGAGCCTTTTATATAGGCAAAACAAGTAGGAAGTTCAGGAGTAGAATAGAAGAACATGTTTTGGATATAAAGCATATGAAAACCACAAATGCCTTAGTGAGACATATTCAAGTATATGCTGATCATAGATTCAAATTTTGTATAATTGATCATTTACTATATGATGTACAGGGAAGAAACACAAAATATGATTTAGATATACAGGAGTTAAAATGGCAGATCCTGTTGAATGCCCATAATTGGCCGGGACTTAATGAATATAGTACAATCAAACCTATCCTTATGAAAAATCATATCAAGGGTAAGTGTTGACCTTGTTCCTGTACACTACCGAATTTAGGTAAATTTAAACCTTATATATAGTTTTTTAATAATAATTTATATTCCTAATAAATGGTTTCAAATATAATTCCTACTATAAGGGAAGTATAATATATTTATGAACAAATTATGTTCATTTATGTACAATAGCTTGTATAACAGTACATTTATATATACCTCAGTAAGTCACATATACACCCTTATAATTCATTATATAATTAAATAAGGAAGTATACACATATTATATAATATTACATGTATAGATTAGGGTGGAGAACTTATGGAAAATACTGTATATTAATTTATGAGGCTATATATATATAAACACACATTGCATCATTAAATATACAATTCTTATATACATATACACATATATATTATTTTTATATATATACAAATTTATATATTATTTTAGGGTCATCATATATCATTATACATACATTTATATGGGAATTGGGATAGAATAATTGTTCATGTGTTTTGTTGTTTTTTGTATAAGTATGATGTAATTATTATTATTTTTTTATGGAGGTTTTTAATAATGATAATGTTTATGTTTGTGTTATGGTTATACAAATCATGATTAATGTTAATATATACAAAATATGAATTTATCAAAATTATTTGAAGTTTAATTATATTTATTGCATAAATTGTTTAAATAGTATAATTGAGTATTAATTAATTAGGTAATTGACTGAATCTGTTGTGTATATAAAGGGGAGGTAGTGAGTGGTATAGTTATTCTGAAGAAGTTCGTCTTGGCGGACGAAACCCGGGTAAATTCTGTTGGATGTGTTTATTGCATGGCGTTGTGTCGGCTGTACCTGTTTGTATGCTTTTAAGAATAAATTCCATTATTGCTGCAGACTCGTTGGTGAACATTCTTCAGCGTGGAACCTTATTGTAACAGTGAAAACTTTTAATTTTGACAAGGAGGTACGTGCATTGCTGTGGTTTACCCAGACCGTGGAACTTCCTGGTCGTCATTTACCAATTTTCACCTCTAATCCCTCATATATCCTCTTAATCAACCTTATAATTTTTATCAGGGAATGCAAATGCTTCCATTGCCATGCTCAAAGTCCCAGCTTACTCTGTCAAATGCTTTCTCTGCATTAAGACCCACCAACAATAGTGGTGTTTTCTTCATTCTACTTTCCTCTGGATCACCCATGTTCTGTTAATGTTGTCAGATGTTTGTCTCCACTCCACAAAACCACACTGATCCATATCTTTCAATTCTGGCATCACGTATGCAATTCTTTTAGCCATTATAGATATAAACACTTTATCATCATGGTCTAGTACAGAAATGGGCCTGTATGAAGCTGGATCTGATGGATCTTTACCCACTTTAGGTAGTAAAGCCACCACCTTTTTCTTCCAGGATATGTTGGTACTTCTCCTGCTCTGAAAATACCGTTAAACAAAACCTTCCAGATCTTTACCCGCCCCCCTCCCTAACTTTGAAACGTCCTCAGGAATACTATCTATTCCTGGAGACTTTCCTGTAGATTGGTTATATATTACCATTTTTATCTCATCTCCTCCTATCCTAACTGTTAGTAATTGAGTCTTATCTACCTCTAAACCGGACATATTTAAATCTTCCTTAGACATTTCCATTTGTACATTTTCTTGATTTCCACATTTCTCTGCTTTATGCAGACTTTCAGAGAACTTCTCAAATATTTCTAATACCTCTACAGGATCTCGTTACCTTCCTTGTTATAGGCTTCCTAAGGTCGGCGACAGCCCTTTCTAGTTTCTGTTACCTGAGTTGTTGTGCTAAACATTTTTGTGCAATTATCAAAAATCAGCTGCTTAACAGCAGTCTTTTTAGACTCATACATATTTTCAAGGTAATCCCTTATTTTCTGTTTAACATCCTGCAGTTGCTCCTCCTCTTATTCTGTGAGATTCCCCCTGTTATGCAATACCTTAACATTTGGCAGTCCCTCTAAATAATTACTGTTACTTCTTAACTATTTCTCCCTTTCCTTTATTTCCACCTTATTTTTAAACTCCACTTTAATTTTATCTCAGTCCCTAGCTATATTTTCAGAAAAAGATTATATCTTCTCTAATAGCTCCTGGATAATTTCCAATACCCATTCCTTAAATTCCTCTCTTTTCAACAGATAGGTGGGAAAGCATCAGTGTCTTATTTTTATTTCAATACCCTGTATTTTTATTTTAGTTATTATTACCACATAATCTGAAATAGTTATTGTGTGCATATAAAGACTTTCAATTAAATGCAAATGTTCCTGTGAAATGTAAAGTCTGTCTAGCCTAGCCTAGTTTTTGTGTACTGAGGAATAACACAGCGGATATAAAAAGTCTACACACTCCTGTTAAAATGCCAGGTTTTTGTGATATAAAAAAATGAAACCACAATAAATCATTTCAAAACTTTTCCCACCTTTAATGTGTCCTATAACCTGTACAATTGAAAAAATATAAAAAATTAAAAATGTACAATACGCTGGTTGCATAACTGTGCACACCCTTAAACTAATACATTGTTGTATGTGCACACCCTTAAACTAATACTTTTCTGAAGCACCTTTTGATTTAATTACAGCATTCAGTCTTCTTGGGTACACACCTGCCATCAATTAAAGAGACTCTGATTAACTCTAAATACAGTTCAGCTGTCCTAGTAGGATTTTCCTGACATTTACTCAGTTGCCTGCTACAGCGAAAGCCATGGTTCACAGAGAGCTTACAAAGCATCAAAGGGATCTCATTTTTGAAAGATATCAGTCAGGAGAAGGGTGCAAAAGAATTTCCACAGCACTGGATATACCATGTAACACAGTGAAGACAGTCATCAAAAAGTGGATAAAATATGGAACAACAGTGACGTTGCAAAGAACTGGACGTCCCTCCAAAATTGATGAAAAGACAAGACAAAAACTGGTAAGGGAGGCTGCAAAGAGACCTACAGCAACACTGAAGGAGCTGCAGGAATTTCTGGCAAGTACTGGTTGTGTACTACATGTGACAACAATCTCCCGTATTCTCCATATGTCTGGACTATGGGGTAGGGTTGCAAGAAGGAAGCCTTTTCTTACACAGAAAAACATTCAGGCCCAGCTATAATTTGCAAAACAATATATCAAGTCTCCCAAAAGCATGTGGGAAAATGTGTTATGGTCTGATGAGACCAAGGCTAAACCTTTTGGCCACAATTCCAAAAGGTATGTTTGGCGCAAAAACAACACTTTGCATCACCAATAGAACACCATCTTCATGGTGAAGCACGGTGGTGGCAGTATCATGCTTTGAGGTTGCTTTTCTTCAGCTGGAACTGGGGCTTTAGTCAAGGTGGATGGAATTATGAACAGTTCCAGATACCACTCACTTTTGGCCAAAAACCTTCAGGCATCTGCTAGAAAGCTGAAGATGAAGAGGAATTTCACCTTTCAACATGACGACCCCAAGCATACATCCAAATCAACAAAAGAATGACTTCACCAGAAGAAAATTAAAGTTTTGGAATGGCCCAGCCAGAGTCCAGACCTAAATCCAGTAGAAAATCTGTGGCGTGACCTGAAGATGGCTGTGCATAAGAGATGCCCTTAGAATCTGACAGATTTGGAGAGCTTTTGCAAGGAAGAGTGGGCAAATATTGCCAAGTCAATATGTGCCATGCTGATAGACTCCTACCCAGGAAGACTGAATGTTGTAATTAAATCAGAAGGTGCTTCAACAAAGTATTAGTTTAAGGGTGTGCACACTTATGCAATCAGCATATTGTATGTTTTTTATTTTTTACATTTTTTCCCCCAACAGATTTGTTTTTCAATTGAATTGTACATGTTATAGGTTATATTAAACGTGGGAAAAGTTTTAAAATGATTTATTGCGGTCTCATTTTTTTATATCACAAAAACCTGGCATTTTTACAGGAGTGTGTAAACTTTTTATATCCGCTGTATGTCAATTCACCCCAAACTCCTAGTACTAAATTCATATTTTCCACGACAGATATTTTCACAAATTTCTTCAAAAGTCTACCCTCCTTTGTTATACTTTCCCATCTGGGCCCCCAGAGACATCTTCACTGCTGCAAAACAAATTCCATTCCCCAGCTATATGTAATATTCCTTGCTGAAATATGATTATTTCTCCCAGAATTTTCTTGAGCTTCATTATAGTAGTTTTAGGTGTAATATAAACACATGTCAGTGTAATCCTCCTCCCTTGCCAGTAGACCCTTAGTGCTACCAATCTACCATTATCTTTTTTATCACTACTGGAGCTCCTCTTGCAATTAATATAAGTACTCCTCTTTTCCTTTGTCCCAGGTATTCTGTTGAATAACCATCCTCAAATTCTTTCTTTATCAAATTCACATATTCAGTTTTTTCCAAGTGTGTCTCATGTAGCATAGCTATTTGCACTCTACACTTTCTAATATAATACACTACTCTTTCTTTTTTGTATTTATGTGAGACCACTGACATTTAAAAACATTACAGAAAGCATCATTGTATGAAAAAGTTATAATTTCTACCTTTTATGTATAACACCTTTCTTGTTAAATTTCTAGTACAAGATTTTCTGTTACATGTGTACATTGTTTGGCAGGTTGAACTTTTATACATTTTTTCTTGTCATATCCATTTCAGCCTAAGGCACATCTTACAAAACATTTTATTTTATTGAAAGCCCTCAAACAAGAAAAGACACACACACAATACCCCCTAAAACCTATTAACTTAATTCTAGCACACAAAACTATGTACAGATATTGAAGTTTTACCCTCTTAATAGGAGCAAATATCCCAAATTGGCAGCCACATTCACAGACTTGAGTTAGCCTAAAAGAAAGGTTATCCATGTTATGATGCATGGTGCAGCCTGTGCTTCATTTAAGTCCTATCTGGCTTTGTCTTATCTTTATAGTTCTCTCATCTGGGAAAATACCTGAATGCTTCCAGAAAACATCATCTATTAGCCAATTTCTCTTTATTAGTTTGTCTCCATGGACACACGAGGACCAGATACACAACTGCTACTAAGCATACATTTATTTTCCTTATAATATTCAATATTCTTGGTACAAGGGCCCCAAACCAGTCAACCCACACACATGAATGAGAAAAAGTACATTAATTTTTTTTGTTTGTCATGCTCTTTTAACAAGACTCTTCTTCTTCTTTATTTTTTTTTAAACTACAGTGAGTACATTTCTTAAACCTGAATGAGAAAGGAAAAAAAAAAACAGTAGCACCCGTTTACAACAGCATCCCCATTACACATAAAAATAACTGAGAAAACTTTATTTTATAGCATGCAGAGAAAATCATGCACTATAAAAATAGTAGTATTAAGATAGAATTTAATTTTACTTGCAGTTAACTTTCTCCCTCCTCTTCCCCTCTCCTAAGTATTTTTCTGAACATTAATGACATGAGGTAGGCCATATCCTTTACAGACCCCCAAAAGTCCAGAAAAGTCCTAATATTCCAGATTGTCTTGTTCTGTCATATGTTACATATATAATTATTGTTTGTAATCCCGCATTTGTCAGTTTCCAAGTTATTAGTTTTATTCTTGTTCATCTCCAGCTCCCAAATCCTGTCTCTGCTTCATTTACAACTTACTCTCGATTCTTCTACTCAGTGTTCATGCTCCCTTCCATCTTTCCAGCATTTTCCATTGAAACATTGGAAAGGGTTTCACTGGCACAATCTATGTGGTCTTTATTACCAGAAGAAGAAGAAGAATCTCCTCCTGTTTCACAGCTCACTTTTTGTAGGGCAAACTTTTTTATTTCTTCCTTGGCATGTAATTTATCAAAACATGATTTTGTCCATCCAGGAAAGAATATTTTGAAGATAGTTGGTACAACAATTTAAATCTCATGCCTGCTTCCTGACATTCCCTAAACAGTGGAAAAATGTACGCCTCCTCTGCCTGGAGTACAATGAGTAATCATTCTCCAAAAACACTCTGCTGTCTCCAACGTTTAGTACTGTGTCCTTCTGCCACAGTTTTGTCAGAATCAACTCCTGCTGGTAGCATTGCATCTTCACTATTAAAGGTCTAGACTGCTTTCGCAAAGCCAGGTTTGGAGCAAACACATGATGTGCCCTTTCAACTAACAACTTGTGCTGTGGAATACCAGTCCAGTTGCTTATTTGTGCTTTCAGAAAATTAATGCAGCCTGCTCCTTCCAGCTTCTCTGGTACAGCTGAAAATCTCGGGTTTTCCCTATACCCTTTGTCCTTTAATTTTATTATTTTTTTGAAACATCTCTTCTTGAACTGTTTCATATTCAGCCAGCCTTTTCTTCATTTTGATCTCTGATGCTTGCATTTTATCAGCTCATCTGAATATCTGTTTAAAGTTTTTTCCATTTTTTTCAGGTTTTTGTTGTTTGCATTGATATACTCCATCAGTGTTTTGTTTATTTCAGAATAAGAATCACATTTATTGGGCAATTATGCATGCATTCAAGGAATCTGACTCCGGTTTCAGTGACTCTCCAAGTATGAATTACATAAATGACATACATACTATTGACAACAACACAAACAACATACATGCAACTATTAAGAACAAGACAAAAAAGTAAATATACACACACACACACATATATATATATATATATATATATATACATATATATATATATATATATATATATATATATATATTTATACATACATGCAAATATTGAAATAAACTCTGAAAGAAACAAGTATTAATATGTAAACAATACTGCTGAACACTCAGAGGCTTGGGAAAAAGAATACCCCAACCTTATAAGCTGAGTTAACCATTTATAAACTTGATGGCCTGTGGAAAAAAATGTTCTTATATCTGCTTGTTTTGGTGCATAAACCTGGCTGATGGTAATAGTTCAAAAAGATAGTGGCTTGGATATGATGGGTTGGTGATGATCTACCCTGCCCTTTACATGACTCTGGAATAGTACAGTTCCTGTAAGACAAACTAGCACCAATGATATTTTTGGCAGACCTGACTATTCAATGTAACCTATTTTTGTCATAATTAGACACAGATCCAAGCCACACTGTTATGGATAAGCTCGTGTGCCTTTTTTATGAGGGACCCTTACACTGGTCTCCCATTTTACATCCCGGGAGATTACAGATCCCAAAAACTGACACAGCAGTATTAAATATAAAGAGGGGAGATAATATTGTAGTACCTCTCCTGAAGTCCACTGTCATCTCCACAGTTTTAAGAGTGTTCAGTTCCAGATTATTCTGACTACACCAAAGGGCCAGCTGCTCAACTTCCCATTTGTATGCAGACTCATCACCATTCCTAATGGGCCCGATGGTCTGTGTGCAGTTTTCTTATACTTTCCTCTAAGTTACTGGAAGTCATGTCTGGAGCTTATGCTACTTTTTGCTGAACAGCTACAGAACTTCTTCCAGTCAGTGTTTTTTCCTCACCTTTTGTAGCTGATTTTCTATCAGGTCTTCTGTATTTCTTTTTTTCCTGGAATGCAGGCAGTGCACTTACTAGCCAGTTACTGAAATTTACCCAGAAACACAAGTTTACTGGCCTTCTCTTCTGAGTTTCGGTTCTCACACTGGGAGAGGTAGAATTAAGGTGTTACTCAATGTGCAGCCATCTTAGAGGTCTTCAACTATTTGGGATTTGTGCCCTGGTGGTACCCTATGAATTTCATTGTTTGTGTCAGTGTCAGCTGGCTTTTCTTCAGATTTATTGTAATCACTCTGTGGTGAGAGAAGTGGAGCACAAAATCCCTGCATTTTATCAATGGATCTCTAGTGGGGGTTTGTTAACAGTTAGTCATCTAGACAGGGTACACCTGGAAACCCTGCAGTCTTAAAGCAACCTGATACCACTGTCATGCACTTGGTGAAGACCCTGGGAGCTGTGCTGAGGCCAAAGCACAATGCTCTAAATTGGAAATGCCTAGATTACAGCCGAAAACAGAGAAATTCTCTGGATTACCTTGATATCATTTTATGATAGGAAGCATCCTGATGATCTATTGAGAACAGTGTCTTTTTCACCTTTGGTCCAAACAGTATTGACCCATCAAAGGGTGTGTTGATGAAGGACATCTTAAAACTGTTGCAAAACTGCAAAAAAAAAAATCCAGACATGCCAGTGAATAGCAATGCTGGTGGCTGCTGCTCTCAGAGTGCCATACGCCATGTTGGAAAGTAGGTGCATGGACACATTAGACATGGACTGTAAGAGAGATAGCTGTGACTTCACAGGTTTCTTGGAATGTGTGCAGGCAGATTACCCAAGAAGGATTTGGTAAGTTCCATAGTCAAAGCCCTCTTAAAACAAGTCATTTGAGTCAAATTGTTCAGAGTGCTAACAGCAAACATGGCTGAAGCAAGTCCACTTCCCAAATCTGTCCAATGCCCTGGACTTCCTGTGAGGGGGGTGGACAGAGGCCCCCTCTTTGGAAACCCCTTCTTATTGGCTGCTGCTACTAATATAGCTTCTACTGTGGAGCCCTTGCTCCAATGTGACCTGTTTCAAGAGGGCAAGAAAATTTTATCAGGTTTTCTAGGGATAGTCTCCATCATATTGGGTTATCTTCCAAGCCTGCTGTGAGACCAAATCAATTAGCTCACCAGTGGGTAGGGCAACTCAAGCAGCAGGAGAAACAGCCTCAAAAGCTTTGAGAAATACTAACTACTCCTGGGAGGGGACTTTGGATGATCAACCCCTATGCCCCCTTTTCATCAATTCTATGATCACTACAAATGATATGTCTGACATTGGCTGCCCCTAATGGATAGGACATGTGGCAGGTCATACAGAATCCATAGAGAGTCAGGATGGTGCTTAATGCACATTAGGAACCTCCTTGTCTATGTCTGGAGAGCACTCTTTCAAAGGCCTCAAACTCTGAAGCCAAGATCAACACTGAAGATGAGCTCACAGGGCTTGAAGACACTAAGTATGGAACATCCCTGGCTCTGAACTGACTCATGCCCAAAGTTGAGAATGGAATCAAGCTGTATAAGGCTAAAGCACCCACAGGCAAAGTCAAACTCAACTCTCATACCCTGGCTGTGACTCCTCAGCTCCAAGACACTTAGTAATCAGATGGAGCTGGAGTTGAAAGGGTTAGGAAATCTGCTGAAGTTAAAGCAGAAGCCACTTGGCTCTTATAAGGCTCAATCATGGGCATCATTTGGAGCTGTAGACACCAGATCTGAAGTTCTAACCAGGGAAAGAGTAACCAAGAAGGGAGATGACTGGACTAGACCAGGAGATCCTGTGAAGAAGGTGCTGGGAGTAACCCCATCTGAATTTGCATCCAAATTCATTTCCTCATCATCCTATTAACATTGGCTTCAGAAAGGCTTTTTGACAAACACAAGGACCTGTATGAAGAAGCCATGAAAGGTGGCCTGGGGGATCGATGTCTTTCCTTGAGTATAGGGAAATAGAGCAGAAGACTGGCAAGTAATGGAGAGAAACAACATACCAGATGTCATGTTCAGACTCAAACTTGTTCCTGTCCTGATATCAGATCCAAAAGTCTAGGATTCCTTGGGGCCAGGCCCAACTGGGTGTGGGGGGGGGTCAGGAGACCTCTTTCTAGGTCATTCTTTTTGCTTCTCTTTTTTTCTTTTCTTTCTCTATTCTCTGTTCTGTAAATATATATTTTTCATTGGCAGGCTTAGACTTTCCCATTTTCTTGGGCAGGGACAAGACCCTTAAGGACAAGCTTATTTCTTCAGCCAACAACAGCCCTGACTCTAAAACAAGCACAGGACTCGCATTCAACATTTAAATGGTTGGCAACCAAACAGTAAATGCACAGATCATGTGGATCCTGGGGGGAGGGCAATCTTGTGCCCACAGGCACTACATTTTTTGAAGCCAGAAGTCATTTCAGAAATCTAAAAAAAAGAGCAGAAAAAATGCACACATTTACAATGTCCAAATAACACCACTATACAGTGACAACTAGCAAAACTAATAGAAAGTGACTGCAAAAGGTACAAAAACCACAATTAAGGTAACAGTGAAAAGATTTTTTTTATACTAGGAAAGGCAGGAAGGAAAACTTCCAGAAGAATAAATTTTGTTGAAAAATTGCATAAAATCACTTAGAAAAAGGGAAGGCATTTTCTGACTCCATAAGAAAAGGTTAAGACCTAACAAAAATTAGCAGTTATCTATCACCATTCTGATGAAGTCTCTTTAGAGGGACGAAAGTACTCACTCAATTATTTTTTTTTTTAATTTTTACCATCAATCCTTTTGGCATTATTTCTCCTTTGGTTACAAATTTGTTTATAATCCTGTGCTATAACACTTTGTTTACGTGAGGTGATTGTAGGGTTCTAATGGATATGTTAGACACTTTTTCTTTGCAGAACACCTGCACAGACAACTAAGAGGTTGTTAAATTAAAAGAAGGCATCGCTTCCTTGAAGGGAGAGCTTACCAGACTCGTTGACCTATTATCTGAGGACCAAGTCTTCACAAGGAAAGATGTCACCCCTATGCATCCTTCAGTTCCAGTTTCTATCCATGTCTCTGAAGGCTGTCAACCTGTGGGTAACATCACTCGAGGTAAATGAAGGTATTTTTCCACAATGGTCTTTATACTCTCAACTGCATACCACGTATCCATGACCAACAACAGTTCCATATATTCAAAAGACTGTTTTAGAAAAAACGGCTCAAAGTCATGGACTTCCACAATCCACAATGATCATATGCTACAGTTGCAGGTACTGCTCCTTTATTTAAATGAGATATACAACCTATTCCTGCTGAGCGGATGGAGTAGAAGTTATAAACAACACTAATACTGTACCTGGCAATTTCAAAAAGATTTTTGATAAAACTTTTCATTTTCACACTGACTTTAATGTACAACATCTGGAGCATACATATTTTGTTAGCAATGCTGTGTTGTTGAAATATTTAATTTTTCTTTTTGACAGATGGCTAACAAAAGTTAAAACTTTACAAATAGAGAACAGCTGCCTTAGTCACTGGCTTACTCTTTCCCCAAGGGTTGAGGTTGTATAAGTTCCCATTTGGATTAATATACTCTAATGAACTGCTTAATGACTTTATTAATATGTTTCATACACATGGTCTTGAACTCATGCATATGATTACTAAAAATAATGCATTGCAGATTAGTACCTTATGTCACGAAGTGGTAGGACTACACTGTGATGACAGTAGGTACTGCCAGCCATGCCAGGGCAAAGTAGGGCAGTGGATGTATGACTTGTGCTTGCACAGCTAGCTGAAATTTTGTAAATAATTGTATGTCATTAGTATATAAAACTGATCTGTACAGATACTTGTGCTGAAAACATCTTTGTGAGCTTCGCTTGTGTTAAAAATGTATCAACAGTGCACCCTGCTGAAATTAAGAGAAATGTACATGTATTATTGTATCTGAATTAAATGAATACGTTTTAATAGAGAATTCTGGCAGAGCAAATGTTAACCAGCTGGCTTATTTTAAGACAAATAAGAGAAATGAAAATGAGCTGTTAAATCATTAAAATTCACCCTATAGTGCTGTGTAGGACTGGAGACACTGGGTCTGGCACAGAGTCTTTGTTCATTAGCTCAATGAAAAGAAGGAAGGCCTCCAGGCACTGCCATAAATATTTGGATGTATATTGCAGGCATCTATGTTCAACTCCTGTCTCAAACTTCAAAAGGAGATATTGTGGGAACCTAGACTCAGGTGACCAGATGAGGTCATTCTGCAAGTCATCTTGGATATTATATTTTACAGGGAGTAATCTCAGAAGATAGAGTATTCTGTTTTCAAGCCTGACTAGAACGACTGCTCACATATTTCATTTTGCCTTCCCCAAGTAAGTTATTAGGGAACAGTATAATTCTCTTAGATTCAGTCAGAAACACAGTGAAGATTAGTTTAGATATTGTTTTTCTTTATTTGTATGAGTCTGTCCATCAATGTTGTTTTCAATATTTTCTGTGATTTGAACTCTGTGGTTTACTGTGGATATATATTTAGTATTTTCTTGTTACTTTATTATTTATTATTAAATATATTTAAGCTTTTCATTGTGGCTGGTCCTTTTTAGAAAGTATTAACCTTTGACATTACTTATATTTATTTGGTGACACTGTGTGGGCCACTCCAGAAGGTCTAGCCATCTTTGTGAACTACCACCTTTTGTATTACCATTAATGTTGCACAGTATAATTTGGGAGCCTTTGTTAAGGGCCTTACAGTAGCTAATTGTGAAGTGTCTGGTGGCAGTGGTAACTACCGTGGGCAGAAGGGGGTACAGTAGGTAAACCAGTATCGGCCTTTCCCAGGTGTGTGTGTCTGTGTGTGTGTGTGTGTGTGTGTGTGTGTGTGTGTGTGTGTGTGTGTGTGTGTGTGTGTGTGTGTGTGTAAATTAAATATCTCAGTGTGTGTGTGTGTGTGCTGAGGACTTGGCTTGGATACTCGGCAGAGGACCTAACACTACAGTTGTACCAGTGAGGAGTCCTATTGGGGATCTGAAGGGACACAGATAAAGAGACATCCAGACCCCAGGCTGAGTGTGTTCCCTGTGTCCTCTTAAGGGAATCTATACCTGATGCAGAGAGGTCTACATCTGGAGATACAGAGTGTATCCATTTCTATCCCAAGTGCACGTTCCTCACAAGTGTCAGTGGTGAGGATTCAGGCTTCTTGATTACTGGCCCAGCATGGGGACGACATACATTGGTGCCCATCACATACTGGTAGCAGTGGTGGGCGTCACATACACCAAAACATTTTACATGAATTATTGTTCAAACACAAGAACTTATATCAGACAGTTTTAGGTAGGGAGGATAAGCAATGTAATAGCATTATTAGTGATATTAGGCAGTATCAGAACAAGGAAGTTTATCCTACAACACATTTGTTTTCTAAATAAATAGAATAAAGAATTCATCCTCCTCACCCTCCACCTATAGCATTTTCAGAAGTCAGACAAGATGAAGGGGGGGGGGGTGGATACATCCAGAGACAGACCAGAGAGACCCATGTAGATGACTCACAGGATTTTCAGACTTTGAGGCAGTCAAAGAGGTTAGTGAGTCATTCAAAACATATATAGAAGACCCAGGTCTGAATTATCAGCAATGGTCACCAACACTACCTCACAAAGGTTACTCAAAGAGAATAGGGTGGAAGATGAAATATGAAATATAGGGTGTGATGATGTGAGATATTGCCAGCTATGCCAGGAGGATTAGGGCAGTGGATGTGTAACATATGCCAGCACAGCTAACAGAAGTTTTGTAAAGAATTATATGTCATTTGCACAGCAAACTGATTTGGACAAGTGCTTGCATTGAAAAATGTACTTGTAAAGCTGCTTGTGTTAAAAATGTACCAAAAGTGGGTCTTGCTGGACAGAAAACAAATACATCTGTATGTCAGACTGTATTGTAACTGATAAAATGAATATATTATAACACAGGATACTTGAAGAGAACAGGTAAATCTCAGTCCTGCTAACTCTGAAAAATAGTCTGAAATTAAATTACCTGATTTAGGCCATAAAGATTTTATCTTACAATTCTGACTGCAGCCAGAGATGAAATGTCTGTGAAAACCAGGACTATGAATCCTACTGTATTGTCCTTAGGGTGAACTAATTCCTACCCTGGAAGGGTGAAAGTTTTAAAATGGTTTTATAGCTTCCAGATGCTATAACAAAGCCTAGAAAAGCTCGATTTATGTGTATGGTAACATATATGTGCTAGATTCTGGTTCAGTTTGTAGCAATGGGGGTAGTGTGAGAACCAGAAGTCAGAAGACTAGATGTAAGTGATGTCATTCTGTAATCCAGCACTGAAATGATGTTTTAACACTAGAGGAAACAGAAGTCTCATGGCAGTCTGTTTTTGAAACATGACAAAGAAAGACCCCTCACCCATTTCATCTTGCCTTGCTCTAGTAACAAGGGAATAGTAATTCTTTAGATATTTAGCATTTCATGCTATTTTATTATTAAATATACTTAAACTTTTCATTGTGGCTAGTCATTTAAGGAATATTTAACCTTTGAGAGTACTTATATTATTTTAGCTAAATTAAATGTATATGTTTTAATAGATGATACTGGCACAGCAGGGGTTAATTTTAAGAAAAATAAGGGAACTGTAAATGAGCTGTTAAACCCTTAAAAGGTACCCCACAGTGCTGAACAGGACCAAAGACATTGGGTCTAGGGAAGAGCATTTTTCCATTAGTTCAGTGAAAATAGGGGAGGCCCCAGGCACTGACATAAACATTTGGATGTGTATTGTGGCCGTCTGTGCTAACTTCTTGTCTCAGCTTCAAAGGGGAGTACCGTGAGAACCTACAGTCAAGGTGACCAAATGAGGTCATTCTGCCAGCCCTCTTGGAAATTATATTTTAGATATTACAAACAGAAATGTCAAAGTACTGAGTATTCTGTTTGGGAAGCCTGACTATCAAGATCCTAACCCACAGCATCTTTCCTTGTGGTAGTAAGTAACTTAACTAGGGAACAGTAAAGTTCTCTTATATTCAGTCAGGAATACGGTGAAGATTACTTTAGACATTGTTTTTCTTTATTTGTCTGAGTCTGTCCAGCAATGTTCTTTTCAATATTTCCTATGATCAGAACTCTGTAGTTTACTGTGAATATATATTCAATATTTTCATGTACTTTTATTATTTATTATTAAATATATGCAAAACTTTTATTGTGGCTGATCCTTGTAGAACGTACTTAACCTTTGACAGTACTTATATTTATTTGGTGACTTGTGGGCCACTCCAGAAGGCCTACCCATCTTGGTGAACTATTGCCATTTGTATTAATATTACACAGTATAATTGGACACCCTTTGTTAAGAGCCTTACAGTAACTGACTGGTGGCAGTGATAACTACCTTAAAGTCTGAGCAAAGTTGGTAGAGTGGGTAATCTCTGCCAGCCTTTCCCAAGTGTGTGTGTGTGTGTGTGTGTGTCAGCTAGTTGGGGGAGGGACACAAAGCACTGGATTCAAAGAGAGGGTGCTGGAGGACTTGGCATGGACACTCGGCTGAGGAGCTAACCCTACAGCTGTACAAGTGGGGAGTCTAATTGGGGACCTGGAGGGAGACAGATATAGAGACTTCTAGACCCCAGGCTGTGTGTGTTCCCTCTGTACTCTTAAGGGAAGTTGAACTTGATGCAAAGAGGTCTGCATCTGGAAATATTGAGTGCATCCATTTATACTCCAAGAGCACGTCCCTCGTTAGTGTCAGTGGAGAGGATTCAGGCTCCTTGATTACTGGCCCAGCATAGGGACGACACATATTGGCAGCCATCACGTACTGGTAGTAGTGACGGGCATGACAGTGTGTGTACTCTCAGCAGTCACAAGGTAAATATACAGAATTGCATTTTCACAACAGTTTCATTTATATTTCGTTACTTTAGTTTACTCAGGGAAAGCAAACAAATATATCAGCAGAGGATTATGGCGAGCTGACAAAGAACCAGTTGGACAAGGTGTGTGAAGTCAAAGGACTGGTGCATGCCAACCTGACTAAAGAGGAAATGATTTCAGCCTTAGTCACAGCTCAGACCAACAACCAGGAGAATAGTCAATCTGATGATGGGGATTTGCAGCCCTCAGAAACAGGACAAGACACTGTGGCATTTGGAGGCTGAAGAAAATGAAAGACTGCAGCATTTGGATGCTGAAGAAAATGAGAAACAGCATCAACATGAGAAGAAGAAGATGTTCGTCAGTGGTCATGGAGGTAATGGGAAAGAGACTAACCAAGGACCAGATGCAATAAAAGGTCAGTAAATTTCTTCCACATTTTACAGAGGGTTATAATTTTGATAGTTTTATTCAAATATTTGAAAGAGTATGTAAACAGCATAATGTTGACAAAGGGCTCTAGGTACAGTTCCTGACCCCCTTCCTCCATGTTAAACTGTAACTTCTGTTTCTAAACTGTCTGATATTGACTTTTTAAACTATGATGAAGTAAAACCAATGTTTATTGGAATGTTTTAAGTTAACACCTGAAGCTTTGTGAGCATACATGCAAGGCAGATGAAAGTGTATGTGATTATACTGTTGAGTTAAGCACTTGTTTTCATAGGCGGGTGAGTGGGTGTCACTTATGAAGGCTGTCAGACCTTTTGGTGAGGGAATAAGCTCTTAGCACTTTGCATGAGGACATGAGAATCTGGTTGGCAGATCAGGAGTGTAACTCTGCAGATGTGCTGGGGAAAAAAGGGGGATCTCTACCTAGCAAGCAGGGCATCACTGCAGAAGAAGGGGATACCCAGTGCTGCACATGGATATATGGGAACCCATGGTGGGCAACCTATACCACCCCAACAGAGTCCACCAGTAACACACAGCCAGGATCAAGGTTTAGATGTTTTAAACGTAACCAGAAGGGCACATACATATATCCATGGAAGCAAGGTGAGGGAGCCAGCAGGTGGAAATAACAGTATGCCAGTGCTAAGATATCTGGAGACAACAGGGGTACCAAACTAAGAGTAGAGTTTATATCCGATCTTGGTAGATGGAAAACAGGCCACTGCCAAGAGAGAGACAGCCTCTGATATAACCATTGTGAAGCCTGCAGTGGTTAAAGAGGAGCAGTACTTGCTTAGGCAGTCCACTCCAATCAGAGATTTAGGAGGGATCCCATTCCAAATGCCTTTGGTCAGTGTTCACCTTGACTGTGAGGGTGGAAAAGGAAGAAAGCAAGTAGGTATGTTTGAGAATATCCCTGCATATGTCTTGACAGGGAATGATTTTGATAATGTAGTACCTTGTGCACATGCAGTGACATGCAGTCAGGCTTGCAGATGGGCATGTGGGTCTGGTAGCCTGGGGGAGACCCAGACAGCCCACATACCTGAAGCCAGGACAGGTGATGTGACTACTTCTAGGAGGGAGCTACCCTGTAGAAGTGAGACTGAAGATGAGCCACTTCTGCTGGTGGGTACTGATGTTCCCTTGGACAGACAGACTGCAAGGGCACAGGTGAGTAATAGTACCCAGGCTGATAGTGAGGCACCACTGTCAGAGGATACCAGACTTCCTATGGAAGAGGAGCTGGGACGGGTCACAAAGGTAGAGTTGAGACAGTCTCAGCTCTCGAACTCTACACTAAGAGGATTCAGGGTGGTAGCTAATGAGGCACCTGATTCTCAAGGAAAATGGGAGTCTATATACTGCAGCAAAGGGTTACTGTACTAAGAGTGGACCCCTGAGGGAGTGCTAGAGAGTGAGGCAATACAGCAGTTGGTAGTCCCTAGAGTCTACCGTCTGGCACTTCTAGCCATAGCCCATTAAATTCCTTTTGCAGGTCATATGGGCATAAAGCGTACCAAGAGACTTATTATGCAAAACTTTTATTGGGATTGCAAGTGATGTAACAGGGTACTGCTGACCTCTGAGCAGTGCCAAAAAGTAGGCAAGGCAGGAGACAAGGTCAAAGCTCCTTTGATACCTTTGCCCATGACTGAAGAGCCATTTCAGAGGGTAGCTATGGATACTGTAGGGCCTCTGAGTACCCCAAGTTCCAGGGAAGAAGTATATCCTGGTGGTAATAGATTATGCTACTAGATACCCTGAGGCAGTAGCTCTGTCCTCCACTGAGGCAGAGGAGGTGGCAAATGCTTCATTTGACATTTTCTGCAGGGTAGGTTTCCTGAGAGAAATACTGACTGACAGAGGTACCAATTTCATGTCAGACCTGCTGGCTTGTCTGTGGAGGCACTGTGGGGATGAAACAACTAAAGACCAGCCCTACCACCTCCAGACCAATGTTTTTAGTGGAGAGGTTAGACTCTACAGTAAAGACAGTGCTACAGACATTTGCAGACTAGTTTAAGAGAGCGTGAGACAAATATTTGCCCCATCCGCTCTTTGCATACAGAGCGGTACCTCAGAAATCCACAGGTTTTTCACCCTTTGAGCTGTTGTATGGGCATACGGTGAGGGGACCTTTAGATTTGATTTGTGATGAGTGGGAAGGTGAGTGTGAATCACACAAGGAGTCTGGTGTGACATAGGTTCTAAACCTCAGTGTGAGGTTTAGGGAGCTCATGGGCTTGCCCAGGAGGACCTGGCAGGGGTCTAACAGCAGAAAAAAGGTCTGGTATAACAGGAATGCTCGAGCCCAATAGTATGCTGTGGGACAAGAGGTTATGTTACTCATTCCTGTCAAACACAATAAGCTGCAGTAAGCTTGGGAGTGACCCTTCAAAGTGGTAAGGAAGGTCAGTGATGGATGGCAGGAGGAGTCGGAAGGGGATCTGATGACTGATCTCCTAAGTGAGGCTCAGACTGACATTTCAGTAGAAGGGGCAGCAATGTCTCAGTGGTTATCCCCTACCAAGGTTTGAGAAATCCGAGCAGGGTTACAGGAGTCTGGGGGCATGTTCACTGGGAAACCTGGCTGCACCCACCTGGTGCAGTAACATGTGGATACAGGACCCTTACACGGTCCCTGAGCCAGTCAGACAAACTCTGAGGGAGGAGATATGGGAAATGTTGGAACAGGGAGTAATCCAGCAGTCCCTGGGCCTCCCCAGTGGTGCTGGTACCAAAGAAAGATGGCAGCACTAGGTTCTATGTGGACAACAGGCAACTAAATAGTCACACAGAGTCAGATGCTTACCCCATGTCTAAGACAGGTGACGCTTATGGCAGCTGGGTGGGGCTAAGTATCTGACCACTCTTGATCTGAACAAGGGCTGCTGGCAGGTGCCCTTGACTCCCACCGCTAGAGAGAGGTCAGCCTTTGTGACTCCTTTTGGATTATACCAAAGATGACCTTTGGGATGAAAAATACCCCAGCAACCTTCCAGAGGCTGATAGATCATATCCTAGCAGGACCATGAAATTATGTCCTTGCTTACCTGGATAATATTGCCATTTACAGCCATTCCTGGCATGAGCACCTTCAGCATGTCAGGGAGGTCCTGGGCAGACAGCAAAGGGCAGGGTTGATCATTAAGCCCGGTATCAGATGGGTATGGCAGAGGTCTCCTACCCGGGACATGGGAGTGGTAATATCAAGCCAGAACCTGCCAAAATTGAAGCTATTCAGGCGTTACCTGCCCCTGTTATCGAAAAGCAGGTGAGGGCATTCTTGGGGACAGCAAGGAGCTGTAGAAAGTTCATTCCCAATTAAAGTACAATAGCTGTTCCCTTCAAAGACCTGATGAGGAAAACAGGCCAGATAACGTAGTGTGGGCCCCAGCCTGTGAGCAGGCATTCCAAAAGCTTAAAGGGGCTTTGGAAGGACCCCCTGTATTAGCCAGTCCAAATTACAGCAAAGAATTTGTTGTGCAGGTGGATGCTTTGAACAATGGTGTGGGGGCTGTACTCAGCTAGGTTTCCTCAGAGGGAGAAGAGCACCCAGATGTATATCTTAGTCATAGTCTCCAACACAGGGAGGAATGTTATGCAACTATAGGAAAAGAATGTCTAGCTATGGTATGGGCACTGCAGAAACTTCAACTCTATCTGTATGGAAGGAGATTCACGGTAGTACAGACCACAATCCATTAACATGACTGCATTGAGCCAGGCAGCACATGCCAAGTTATTAAGGTGAAGCCTAGGGTTGCAGCCATATTATATGGCAGTGCAGCACCGTACTGGAGTCAGCAATGCCAATGCAGATAGGCTCTCAAGACAGAGTACATGTTAATGTGTTCCCAGACAGTCTCATGTCCCTCAAGCCATGTTTCTCAAGGGTCACTTGAAAAACTACCTTGGGTGTTCAAGGGGGTGTGATGATATGAGGTATTGCCAGCTATGCCAGAAGGAGTAGGGCAGTGGATGTTTTGTCATATGGTGGATGTTTAATATATGCCAGCATAGCTAGCTGGAGTTTTTGTAAAGAATTGTATGTCATTTGTATAGCAAACTGATTTGGACAGGTGTGTGTGTGTTGAAAAAATGCATCAAAAGCAGGTCCTACTAGACAGAAAAGAGATACATCTATATGTTAGACTATTGTAACAGTTGAAATTAATATATTGTAACAGAAGATACTGGAAGAGAAGAGGTTAATCTTAGCCCAGCTAACATTGAAAAATAGTCTGAAATTAAATTACCAGATTTAGGCCATAAAGATTGTATCTTACAGTTCTGATTGCAGCCAGAGACAAAATGTCTGTGAAAACCAGGACTAGGAATCCTACTGTACTGTCCTTAGGGGTGAACTAAATGCCACCCTGGAAGGGTGGAAGTTTTGAACTGGTTTTATAGCTTCCAGATGCTCTAACACATCTTAGCATGGCTCTATCTGTGTGTATGGTAACACATATGTGCTAGATTCTGGTTCAGTTTCTAGCAATAGGGGTGGTGTGGGAACCAGAAGTCAGATTACCAGATGTATGTGATGTCATTCTCTAATCCAGCATTGAAATGATGTTTTAATACTAGATAACACTTGACCTCATCCCACTTTGTGACCTTTCCTTCTGTAGTTATTTTCTCCCAGTATCTTGGTCCTTTTGCCAGATTTCCACAGTACATTCCAGCCACATCTTGTCTATTTTCTGTACTCTACCTGCAGTCATCCCCCTCAGCAAAATCTCCTTTCTCCATTCCCGCGTTGACTTAGTTCTTTGAATACTTTCTGTAACTTTATGAATAAAATATTCTGCATGGATATCGCTGTTCTTCATAAGGATGTGCATTCAAAATCCTACCATTTCCTTATTTCTACAACTCTCCCGACTCCTACTTCTTCATCCCTTCCTACTTTGATTTATAACCTTATGCTTGTGCTCTGTATAACAGCATTAATTGCATAGCTCTAAAACTGCCATACAAATCAGGTAATCCTAAAAATATTGTTGTATGGGTAGGATCAATTTTATCCCATTTAAATCTGCCCTCTTACTTATTAATTAATTAATGTCCACAGCTTCTCTTTCTGTTGATAAAAGTATGCCTGACCTTTATGTAAAACTAAAGGGACTAAAAACATTTTCACTGTTTGCATGTTACTGTCTGTATCCATAAACAAGAACTTTCAGTTTCTCAGTTTTGGTATTATATTTTGTTTAGTGTCTTCCAACATATTCTTATCTGCCATAACAGGATTCCTTAATGCATACAACTAAATATTTCATCTTATCATGAGCCTCTAAATATGGTTATTGCTGAACCAAATCATGTGTGAGTACATAATTTACCATATAGCTTTTGTTTTATCTACATTCGTTTTTTTTTATCTCTAAAAGATGTGAACTTTCTCAAAATCTTCCACAACACAGAATGTCCCTTTCTGGATTTATCATGTAAAAATATCATCACAAAATAAGCTTTTAGTGATTATCAAAGCAATTATATTCTTACATTTCTGAGTCCCTAATTTTCCTTGCCAATGCCTCTAAATATAAAGTAAATAGCAAAGGGAAAGAGGACAACACTGTCTGGTTCCTCTATCCAGACACAATTCATCAGAGAGGAACCCTCCTACCTTAATTCTTGCCTCTGATATATCCTCCTAATTAACCCTATTATTGTTTTAGGGGAATGCAAATGCAAATGCTTCCACTGTCCAACTTATAAAATCCCAGCTTACTCTATCAAATGCTTTCTCTGCATCAAGAACCATCAGCGACAGTAGCATGTTCTTACATTCTGCTTACCTCTGGATCATCGTTTTATTAATCTTGCCAAATGTTTGCCACCCCTCCACAAAAAACACACTGATCCATATCTATGAATTTTGGCAACACCTTTGCTATTCTTTTAGCTAGCATAGACAAGCACTTTATAATCATGGTTTAAAATTGAAATAAATCAATATGAAACTGGGTATGATGGGTATTTACCCTCTTTAGGTAAAACAGACACCACAGCTTTCTTCCAAGATGCTGGTGCTTCACCTCCTTTTAAAATATTATTAAACAAATCCTTCTAAATCTTTATCACTTTCTTCCATCCTAACTTGCAAACTTCAACAGGAATAGCATCTGTTCCTAGAAACATCCATGTGCACAGACCATATATCACTATTTTACTCTCTTTTCCTCCTATCTTAATTAAACATTTTGGAGACTCATATTCCTTTAACTTTGGCTTAATTAAGTCTTCCATTTATATTTCTGTCTGTGCTTTTTCTTGGTTTCTACATTCCTCTATTTTATACATTTCATAAAAAATTCCAAACATATCTCTCATACCTCTATACAATCACTGGTTATTTTTCTTATTATAGGCTCTCTAAGTTTGGCGACAACCCTTTCTAATTTCTGTTACTTAAGTCTTTGTGCTAAATGCTTCTGTGCTCTGGAGTTATTAAGATATAATTGTTCAAGACAATATTAATATAACAATGATGATCCAGATGAAGCAGAAGGTAAGAAAATACCACTGTTGTTGGTGGGTTTTGATGCAGTGAAAGCATTCAACAGAGTAAGCTGGGATTTTATGAATAGAACAATGGAAGCATTTGCATTCCTGATACAATTATATGGTTAATTAGGGGGATATAGAAGGTTACAGAGGTGAAAATTAAAGTGCAGTGCTCCTTTCTGATAAATTTTGTTTGGACAGGGAAACTAGGCAGCAGTGTCTTCTTTCCCCTTTATCTGTGTTACAGTTAGAACTACTGGCAAAGAAAATAAAGGACTCAGAAATTAAAGATATAATTGGTATGATAATCATGAAAGTTGGCCTTATTTGTAGATGATATTTTTTACTTGATAAAATCAGAAAAGGACATTTCAGTTTTGTGGAACATTCTGAGATAGTTTCAAGTCTTTTTGGGATACAAAATGAATGAAGATAAAACAAAAGCAATAGCTGTAAATTATGGATTTAAACATGAATTGGTTCATCAATACCCATATTTATGGGGACATGATAAAATGAAGTTTTCAAGAGTATGGATTAAAATGATTTTGTTATGGCAGCTAAGGATATGTAGGAAGGGACTAAACAAAAGATAATATAAAAACTGAAAAACTGGAAACTTTGTTTTCTGGCTATGGATAACATGATGCCATACCTCACAACCTGGTAACATCAAAAATCTGGACAAAGGCCCATGAAAAATAGGTACAAATCTGTACGCTATAACGTTTGCATACATAATTATGTAACCCCATCCACTCTGATGGAATTGTGGGATACCAAGTTCTACCATTTACATGTTACCTGTGTCCATTAGAGACATAGGTGCCAAAACAGGGATGAATTTCTAGTTTTCCTTCCAATTGTCCAAGCTGCACTTGAACTGGGTTAGGGAGTAAATTTTATTCACATGGATGGGGATCCTGTTCCGTAGATGGGGTAGTGTCTGGGATACATATCGATCTCTCCAGCAAGTCCTAGTTATATCACACGCAAGGTTTAAGTCTTTAGAATGGGCAATTCTGGTGCTGTTTGTTTTGTGGATATGCAGGAGGTCCACCAGAGTGGGGGTCTAACAATGCCCTGTATGCCAGGCACAGATCTCCTCTCAAAAGCCTATAGGAGATGCAATACAGCGATAGGGTTTTGAGGCAGTCTGCATAGGGCATTTTACTTACACCCTGTATTCTTTTAGTGAGGAACCTCTGTGGACGTTCCTCTGTGGCTTTGAAAAGCATTCAAAATTACTTTATGACTGCTGTTTGAAAGTTACTGCACACATGCACCCTTTGATTTTATATTATCAACCCAGAATGTTAGAATTAGTGTCATTTATAGAAACCTTTGTTAACGCATTCAAGGTACAAGTTAAACATCACTGGGACCAAATAAAACCACCGAGAGCTACTTCTTGACATAATTTGTTCAAGTTACTTTTCAACAGCATGCACATGTTAACACATTTGTTTCCCTTTTACATAGCTTACCAATTATACAAAACTGAATAAATGCAGGACAATGCCTCCTTTCATACTTAAAGCCATATGTTGCTAAAATGCAGTTCAAGACTTGTACTCTATCATTTTTGTTTTCATTACTACTAAAACAGTTTTCACACTGGTGCCTTTTAATCTGACAAACTCCATCTTAAGCATTTTTTTTTTAACTGTGATGTAAAAATTTCTCTTCCTCTATCTATATCCACAGCTTCTAATGATAATCAGGTTTGTTTTTGCCAGACACATTATTTGATCATTTACACCACAAAATTATTCTCTCTCGTACTGACAAATCATGCAGCTCAACACAATTACAGTCTCTGGTTCAAATATTCAGCTAGATAACATAAGAATATACAGTCTTCACAAAAGATTACGCCTTTTTAAAGGAGGCAGGCAAAACAGACAGCAAGTTCTCTATGGACTCTCAACAATTTATAAACTTCTGTCTAACTTCTGCTATTTTATATTTATGAAATGCATGCAGAAATGTGGCAGACTGAGTTTTTCAGGCTTTTCAGCTACTCCACTATCACTAAGGAATAAAAACAAATCTCAGGATTCCAACGTCTCTAGTTTTCTTCTAAACTGCCTTACAGCAAAATCATATGACAGTGCTAGACTGAGAATGACAGAGTAAAGAACTTTGAAAGTGAATACCAACAGTTAAGAGACAACAGGTGACTAAACACTTATTAGTGTGGGTCAGTGGCTGAATACTCTGAAACCATTAATGCAGATTAAAGCATATTAGGTCTGCTAAACATCCTTAATACTACATTCACATCACTAAGTCTATCCAGAAAGTGCTTCCTGCATTTTTTCAATTACAACAAGCTCAGGGAACACCAGCTTTTAATGGCACATTTTTTGTTGTTAAATTTGCAAGTGGTGAGCAGGCTTGGCACCAAAACTTGCAAAGTGACAAAATACTTTGGTAGGGCACACCAATAATACGTTTAAAAAAATGACATTTTAGTTCAAGGAAAAGTTAAAATGTTCCTCTGTATAACAGCGCAGACCACTGACTTTTTCTGTGGAAAGCCTGTGCCATTAAATGAAAATAACTGACTTCCCTCTACTTCATGTTAAGCATTTTTTTTCACTGCATAATATTAATAATCTACATGAAACTGTGAATTACACTGGCATTCACACATGCACCTTGTGGATTCAAGCACTAACTTATACTGGAATGTACTGATGCACAGCTTGTAGATTTGGCCAACTGGCACCTGTTTTGTAACCAAACCATACTAGGTACTAAAAATTCCAATAAAGTCCACTGCCCTATATGGATTATTTCTAAAACCTGCTCTTCTGTGCAGCAGTTCCTAAAACGTCCTCTGTGTCACCCTATAGCTTACATAAACACCCACAACACATCACGGAGTGCCCCACAATTCACATCCCTTAATAAGCATTAAGCAATAATCTCATTTGTACTAACCAGTTCTCTACGCTACTCTATAATGCATTAACTTTCACTGTACATGGTAGCAGCACTTCAAACACATTTCTTAATAACGGGAATAGTTTAACTCCTCCACAGCACAAAAACTGCTTAACGCTTACTGACAAACCATGAATACGTGGTTTTCCCAAACCATGGATAGCGAGAGCAGATGGTCTGACTGAGAATTACTGACAACACTGCCATCAGAAGATATATTATACAAGTCCACATTGTTCAGGATGAACCGTCTCCACTCCAGCCATTGCTTGTCTAATTTGCAATCTCCCCTGGCCAATTCCAACCACTCTGCCAACTGCAAATGGTGGCCCAGCACCCTGTTCGCCAGAGCTGAATCTTCCTCCTTTTCTCCCTCATTAGTATTCATCAGTACATAAAACCCAGAAGTTTACAATAACAGTAGATTTTGCCCATTAAAAAAAAAAATCAAGACATTAAAAAAACTCAAACCTCAGCCAACAAAGTGCATCCAAATCCAAGACCGAGTAGTCCAGTCCCTGAGTCTCGACCCAACCCTATCTAAACTAACTAAACTGACTCTGCTGTCTCTGACTGCTCTGTACTCTGTAATTTAAAAGAAGCATTCTGCCCTTGCCTTTAACTTAGCTGCTGCAGTGCTGCACAATTCCGAGTTTTCGAGAGACTCACGCTACTCTGTTAAATATGTTGCTGCCCAAACATAAACAAAGTACAGCAGGCAGCAACCAAAGAGTCAGTCAGTCACACCCTTGGAGCCCCCAGCTGAATTCCGACAGGCTGCTCACTATGCTGACATCATCACGCACACCTCTGCAGGCGATGATGTCAGCAGAACATTGCCGAGGGGGGGGGATTTTAAAAACAGCTGGGAAAGAATCTGGAATAAAGGGGGCCAATCGGAAATTCGTGGTACCCCATTATTTGGACCGCAAAACTGGTAAATGCCGAGGAATTTGGTATGGTTGAGAGGTATGCATGATGCAAGCAGTGAAAAAATTTTTAGTCCCTTTAGTTTTATACACAGGTTAGGCATATTCTTATCAACCAGTAGAAAAGTTGTGCATAGCAATTAATAGAGTTGAATGATTTTATCTGGAACGGGAAGAGGGCAAGACGTAAATGGGATACATTTATCCTTCCAACAGAACAAGGTAGTTTGTGATTACCTAATTTGAATGGGGTATTTCAGAGTGACACAGTTAAGGCTTCTATATGAGCACAAGGATTAAGCTATAATACAAAGTAGACGTGATAATGATGAAATGGCAGAAGTTCAAGAAACAAGGACAAACTGGGATTTTGCATGCATATCTTTAAAGGAAAACAACAATAACCATGCAGAATATTATATTCAGAAAGTAGCAAAAAGTATTCTAAGAACCAGGCCAATACGGGAATGGAGAAAGTAGAGTCTGACAATAGGGTTGGCTGCAATTAGTTGTACATAGAATAGGCAAGGGCTGGAATTTACTGTAGAAAACTGGCAAAGGAACCCAGTTATTGGGAGCAAATAATTAGAGAGGGAAAGGTAATAGAATGGGAAGAGGTCAAGAATTAATTTGGACTGCAGGCTACAGATTGCCTTTCCTATCAAGGATTTACAACATCATATAGGCAAAGAGAATAAATAGGGGAATTCTAAGTGAAAGACCAGCACTGATATAATATTAAGTAGAATCTAGAATAAAAGCTGCTATAAATAAAAAAAAAGGACAATTACTAGGACATATAAAATATTCCATGATAACTATAACAATCAGAGGAGGTTAGAAAGGATTGGGGAAGAGAGACTGGATAAGCAATTCACACAAAAAATGGGAGGATATATGTATGACTTCCAAATATGCAAAAGCTAATAGATCTAGGATCTTTGCTTGGAACTGTTTGCATAGGTATTTAGACTGGAAATGTTGGAGATATGATGGGTAGAAAGACGTTTGGGAACATACTTGTGGAAGTGTTAAATGTTTGCCACCCCTCCACAAAAACCACAGCAGCTTATGTTCTACATTCTATTCAACATTATTAAAAAATCCCTGCAGACTACCCTGTCAGAAATACTGGATGAGAAAATTGGTGAAATTAAGGAAATGATTTTTTGAGCTGTGATACAGCATAGTAATTGCCTAGACATAATAAAAGCTTAACAAGTTTAATTCTGAAGGCTGACAAAAATTAATTACTAAAAAATGGAAACCAAAGTCTAAACCAACTCCACTAGTGAATATAGTAACAGAGATAAAAGAACTGGACGTGGAATATTTGGAAAAGGGTAGGAGCAAATTACACACAGAAAAATGAGAAATGTGGGAACAATACATGCAGAACAATGTTTTGGTGGATGAATGCAGTTTAAGAGAAGGCAAAAATTGAATGAGCTATGTAATGCTTGACAATGACTGTAGAGATTATAAGTGATGTACAATGTTTGCAACTGAAAATATGTCAATAAGGTTTATCGGGTGGCCACAGTGGTGCAGTGGTTAGCATTGCCACCTCACAGCAAGAGGTTCTCCGGTTCGATTCACGGCTGTGGTGCCTTCTGTTTGGAGTCTGCATGTCCTCCCTGTGGTCGCGTGGGTTTCCTCCAGGTGCTCTGGTTTCCTCCCACATCCCAAAGACATGCAGTAGGTGGATTGGACACTCTAAATTGGCCCTAGGTGTGAGTGTGCGTGTGTATGTGCCTTCTGTGGAAGGTTGGGCGCCGGGCTGGCAACTCGACACTGTAAAACTCCACTGCCAATCATGAGCGGACAGATGATCCGCTGTGGCGACCCCTAACCGGGAAAAGCCGAAAGAAGAAGAAGAAGATAAATGTATGATTGCTATGTCATAAGTGATAATTCAGTAAAGATGTCTTATTTAAAAAAGAAAAAGTTTCTTAATAGCAGTCTTTCTTGACTCATGCATATTATCCAGGTACTACCTTATTTCCCTTTAGCACTGTGCAGTTCCTCCTCCTCTTGTTCTGTGAGACTACCCTCATTCTGTAATACTTTATCCTTTGTTAGCCCTCTCTAAATAGTTGTGATTACTTCTTAACCATATCTATTTCTCTTTTATTTCTACCCCATTTTCTTTTTACCCAACTCAGTAGCTATCCCTTATGAAGAAAGATCTACCTTCTCTAATAACTCAAATAATTTCCACTACCCTTTCTTTTAACAGGAAAGTAGAAAAACACCAGTGTCTCATTTTAACTTCATTATCCTGTAGTCATATCTTAGCTTTTAGTGTTGAACGATCTGAAATAGTTATTGGAAGCTTGACAACAATTTCAATTAAATATACATTCTCCTGTGAAATATAATTTCTATCCACTTTAGCTCAGTTATTGTTCCTCAGGAAATAACATGTAAATTCTGAGTTCCTACTACTAAAGTCACATCTCCCATACAAAATATTTCCATAAATTTCTTCGCAAATCTACCCTCTTTTGTTATATCTTCACTTCTAAGTCCCCCAATATATCCTCACTATTACACATCAAATTCCATTCCCCATCTATAAATAACATTCCCTGCTGAAAGCTGATTATTTCTCCCAAACATTTCTTAAGTTCCATATTAGCAGTTTTTATGCAGTATAAATACATGCCAGTGTAATCCTACTCCCTTGCCAATACTGCCTTGCTACCACATACCTAGTACTTTTGTATTTTTCCCACTTCTATCACTGTTGGGAGTCCATCTAGTAATCAGTATTATTACCACCTTTTGTCTTTGTCCCTGGTATTCTGATGAATATCCATCCTGCATCCTTTCCTTGCCAAATTCACATGCTCCTTTCTTTCCAAATGCTTATCCTGCAACATAGCTATTTCTACCCTACATTTATTATAATTCAATATGCTTTCCTTTGTGTGTGTACCTGTAAACCTATTCATATTCCAAGATAATTTAGACAAAAAAAGCAATTATGACAGAAAGCTGCCCATCCCCCTCCCACAGAACAACAGTTCTTTTGGATTTATATTTCCATGTTTTGTCTTACATTCACACACTGTTTGGCTGGCTAGTCTTTTATACAGTTGTTTCTTCTCATCTCTATTTCAATCTATATCAGATTCTTCAAGACATTTTACTCTAATGAAAACACACAAAAATACATTTTCAATCCTCCACATCCCCTATTAATTTAAAACAAACACACAAAAGTAAAATTTAACCCTCCAGATAGGCTGCTTCAACAGGCATTTCCTAATGTAAAATCAAGGTTACCCATGCTAATGTGCATGTTACAGCATGTGTCCTATCTTACACTGTTTGCCATCTGTACTTTTATTATCTCTATTCCACTCCCAGATTTGAAAAAAAGTGTGCATGCTTTCAGACAACATTTAACTTCCACCCATGAGGAAAAGTGCACTTGCTACCTTTAAAATAAACTTAATTCCACACTGTTCTATAAAATGCCTGTTGGGGAGACTACTATTTCTGATTAATTTTCCTCAATTTAGACTATTTTCCATTGAATTGTTTGACATTTACCATTTACTTTTTCATTTTTCTCAGCAAAGAGTGCTTAGAACTCTCAAAATTAATTGCTATCACCTGCAGACAGGTTGCTAGCAATTAGGGAAAAGCAGATGACAACTTTGCAGAAAGCTTTGTACATTTCATTTAGAACACAATGTACCAAGTTCTCCTGGGCAATTGCATTCAGTTGCAGACAAGTCTCCCACTGACAGCATTTGCTAACAGGGAAAAAATACAAGGGAGTAATTCCTTGTACTCAACAAACTCAACATTTCCCATGCCCTTCATCATTTTGTCATATCTTTCAAGACTATTTTTTAAATGTAGGGAGCTGGAGCTCAAGCCAAGGCCACCAATCCAGATATCCACCCTTGTAGAAATGAGGGAAATTATCTCAACTCTACATATAATAAAATCAGTACACTTTTACACCCCATCTCCACCTCAGCAGCCCAATATCACATTATATTAATTTAAACTTGCTTTGTCTAGCCTTTATCTTGATACAATGTAAACCTTATATATCTTATAACTAACAAAAAGTGCTTGTTACTTTAATATTTTTTTAAAAAATACAGCAGTCACTGAAAATAATTACCCATACCACATATTTAAAATACAAGACTGCACACCATACAAAACTGTTTACAATATAACAGCCTTTTATATAATGAAATGTCTTATACAAATATTAATAAAAACAAAAGTTTTACTTAGTTTTCCCTTCAGTGCCCTTTTAAACATTAATAACAAAGTGGTATTTATTTTTATAGTCCACCCAAAAAACTTAAACAAAACTGCAGTCCTTCTCAGCCACTTTTTCTTGTAAAACCATATTTCCCAAATGTGACTGATGCTTTACAGTCTTCCATCTATTAACTGATGTCAGAATTGTTGTTTTTCTTCTGATCACCTCCATCTCCAATCGCCAGTCCCTTGTTCAAGTTTAAGGTACTCCTAATTATTCTAGTTAACTCCTATGCTCCTTTGTCTCTCAAGCATTTTCATTTGGAACACTGGAAAAGATTTCACTAGCAATGTCTCTCTAAGCTTTGTTATCAGGAAAAAAATATGAAGCAGAGTTTCCTTCTGCTTGTTAGCTCACTTTTTTGATGGGCAAACCTTTTATATTTGCCCCTTAGCCTGTTCTGCATCACAAAATGTCTTTGATCATCCAAGAAAAATATTCTGAAGACAGGGGGACACATCAGCTCAAATTTCACACCTGTCAGCATTCCTTGATTGATGGGATAAAATTGCTTTTTTTCAACCTGGAATACAGGGAATAATCTTTTTCTACAAACACTCCACTATCTCCAATTTTTAACAGTTCAACTTTCTGCCAAAGTTTTGTCAGGATCAAGTCTTTATGTTGGTATGACTGCATCTTCACTAATACAAGTCTTGGCTGCTTTCTCACGGACAGACACAGTGTGCCCTTTAAATTAACATATCCTTCTGTGGAACACCAGTTCAATTGCTTACTAGTACTTTCAAAAAATATGCCCGTTCCAGTTTCCCTGGCAGAGCAGAAACTGATTTTCTCTGTGTTCTCTGTCTTCTAACTTTATTTTTGAAAAGAGCTCTTGAGAAGCCTCATGCGCAGTCAGCCAGCCTTTTCTTCATTTCAGCCTCTGATTTTTAGAGTTGTATCAGTTCATTCGAATAGCTTGTTAAAGCTTCTTCTATTTTTTTCAGCCTTTTGTTATTTTAGTTGATATATTTTTTCAATGAATCATTTATTTTATACACCTCTGGAAACATTTTATTTAATTTTTCTTCTAAGTTACTGGAAGCCATCTCCTGTACCAAAGCTAAAACTTGAAATGCTTTTTCTTGAACATTTACATGATGCTTCCCAAGAAGATTTTTATCTTTACTTTTTCTGGTTGATTTTCTTGCAGGTTAAAAAAGCTGTACAAACTCACAATGCAAAATAAGAACCCAATGTAGGAATAGCTCCACAGCTGACAATAATCCACACCAGCACAGTTGCCAAAGAATGTAAAATGCTTCATTTATTACAAAAAAAAAAAAAAACAGTAAAACTTGAGAGCTTTTGCCCCAAAGTCAAAAGGGACTTTGTCACTATAAAGAATGTAAAAAACGTCCTGAATTTAAACACAAAAACCCAGAAAAATGTAACCAAAAGGTATTTGAATTTAAAGATACAGTAACATCAAACCAAACATCTCTTAGTAAGATAAAATTCAAATGCCCTTTGGTTACCTTTTCCTGGGCTTTTGTGTTTAAATTCAGGAAGTTTGTTAACATTCTTTACTCTGATGAAGTCCCTTTTGACTTTAGGATGAAAGTGCTCAGGCTTTACTGTTTTTTTTTTTTTTTTTACAATAAATGAAGTATTTTACCTTTTGGATCTTACATTACTTGGCAACTTTGCTGGTGTGGATTATTGTGAGCTGTGGAACTGTTCCTTCTTTGGGTTCTTATTTTGCAGTAAGTGTTTCTTTCAGGTTCTCCAAATTTCTTCACTGACTTCATCCTGGCAGTGTAAATACTGGCCAGTGACTAAATTTTTCCCAAATAGTTTCAATGGCCATTTTTTTCTCAGTTTCTTTTTTCACACCGGGAGAACTGAAATTAAGCTGTCGGTGTGCAAGCATCTTGCAAGCCTGCATTCTTACCTATCTTAATGGTAGTTGTTAAACGTTTCCCATTTACACCTTTTCCTTATTAACTCACTTAGCTGTCCTATTTCTGGATTCCACGTCATACAACTACTGCTCCTCCCTTTGACATTACAGCCCCTATATATAGTTTCCTTATTATTCAAATGGAGAAACTGTTAGCTTCTCTAACATAAACTTAAGACCCCAAGGAGGGGCCACCGGTATTCTTGGAGGCTTCGTGTGCAAAACCCCTTTCAAGAACATTTTGACACGAGATTGTACTAAAAGGGGATCGATTGGCAGACATGCTGAAATGGCTGAAAAATAAACCTTGATAAACGAATAAGAAAGGCCACAGGATAGTAACTTACATAAATACTCAAAACCCAAAGAACAACTAACCCTGAATGGGTGCTGGTTATGTTGTTGGCACCAATTAGAAAACCTTTTCTATTTCCTAATACATGATTTTCTAGTAGCAGGCGTTCTTGATTCCATTAGTACCTGCTGCACATCCTCAGTAAACAAGTGCCTAAAAGGAATTAAGACTCTATTCATCAAGACACCACTCCATGAACCAATTCACCAAAGAAAGAAAAAAACACACTGAACAACTGGAGAAATGGTCACCATCCACTTTTACTGTGTTCCAAACTTTTAAAATGCAACCCCTTACATTCCTATTGCATTTAACTTAATAGTTTAAGAAGTTCATGCCAATACACCTATACATCTTTAGATTAACAAATGATTAAATATTTTACTCTATACATATAAATCATTGATCCTATATGTCTATGCATTTATAAAATAATGCATACTGAAACATTTCATCCTATACATGTAAATCTAACTCCATATTAAGCCCATGGGGCCACAAAGTTCCAAAATTAATAATATATCTACTTTCCATGCTTAACAAAATGCACCCATATTCCATGCCTTGTACTGCATAAGGTTTGTTTAAAAACAGAAACAAATAAACTGCTAGTGTTACCACTGTGAACAGGGTGGAAATGCTGGGCAACAGGATTATTAAGACTAACATGCCTCACATCCCCCAAATGCCCCATAATTCTTCTTTTCACCATTCTTCTGGTTTGGCCTATATACCACTTTACATGTAGACAATCACATCCAGTGGCATAAACAACCCCAGTGATACTGCAATTGTAAGATCCCAGGGCAATGAACTTCTTTCCATTAATCAAAGTACCCAAAATGTTCTTGACTTTGTCACACATCTTGCACCTTCCACATCTAAAGGTGCCTACTGTGTTAGAACCAGTTTCCATCCTACTTACCCTACTGTTCAATAATTCCTTCAGGTTGTGAAATCTACTATGAGAAAAAACAACACTGCCCTTGAAAATGTTGCCCACTTCCTCATCCTGCTGTATAATAGGCCAAAACCTGTGCACTAACGTCTTCAATATTGCTGAAAAACGGGAACATTTGTTAACAAAAAATATATCATCCTTGCCCACTTTATGATAATCTCCACGCCCATGATATATTGCATGACTCCATACTCTCCGACCAGCAATTTGCTTTCTCACTTTTTCCTCAGCCCTATTTAACACCTGGCTAGAATACCCTCTATTCGCCAACTTGCATCTAACAATGTTAAATTCCCCATCCAATGTGGTTCTGTCATGAACACTGCCACTAATGCGCTTGAATTCTCCATAAGGGAGAGAAACAAGTAAATGTTCTGGATGCATGCTGTCTGCACTCAAAAAATTATTAGCCGCTGTTTCCTTATAAAATGGTTTAAAAGACACTAGCTTGTCTTTATCCACAAAGAACTCAAAATCTAGAAACTGTATCTTATGTCTATGAGTTTGATAGAATACTGTGATGCCATACTGATTCTGATTTAGTTCCAACATGAACTGTTCAAAAAGACTAATCTCCCTTCTACATATAAAAAACAAATCATCAATATAGCATTTGAAAACTATAACATTTTCCAAAAAATATGCATTCCTATAAACACAGCTCTCCTCAAAACAATTCATAAAAATTATGGCATAAGATGGGGCAAAAAATGCCCCCATAGCAGTTCTCAAAACTAAATACATTGTGTGTCAGTGCAAACTCCAACAGCTGTAAAATATAACTTGTTCTGGGACCTTCCCCCAATAGTCTGTTTACTGCTTCCAGACCCCACCAATGAGAAATATTGGTATACAAGGACTTAACATCAACAGTTGCCCAGAAAAAAAATCCTCTTGCCACTCAGTACCTCTCAAAGTGTCTGCGAGCTCTTTACCTTTTCTAATGTGTGAAGGGACTTGCTTCAAATGCTCTTTCAACTGTGCATCCAGAAAAATGCCAATAATCTGGAGATATCCCCCCACCCCTGACACTATGGGTCTCCCAGGGGGATTCCAAAGGGAAAAAAAAGTGAGAAAGCAAATTGCTGGTCGGAGAGTATGGAGTCATGCAATATATCATGGGTGTGGAGATTATTATAAAGTGGGCAAGGATGATATATTTTTTCAGACAAGAAGTTCCTTGTAGATCTGGATAAAGGCTTGCAAACCAAAAATATATAGAATATATCAACAACAAAGAAGTGGGATGCAAGTCCAGCCAATGGTTTCAACAGAGATACTATTTATTCGACAAAGAACAGAGAATAAAACGTAAGCGCTTTCGCAGTTTATCCCACTGCTTCCTCAGACGTATACATATTTGAAATGGAGCTTCCACTTACATACTGTTACTATTAGTCACTAACTGAAAGCACCTTCTCCATGCATTTCCTCCTTAAAGTCATATACTGCATGATTAAAAACAGCATGTTGGATCCCATGTATTCTGATAAAAATACATCTAATGTACTTAAAGCACTTCAGTATTCTATGAACTTCTTAAACTATTAAGTTAAATGCAATAGGAATGTAAGGGGTTGCATTTTAAAAGTTTGGAACACAGTAAAAGTGGATGGTGACCGTTTCTCCAGTTGTTCAGTGTTTTGTTTTCCTATCATCAAGACAGTCAACTGAAGATGACTTATGTTGGGGTGTAACAAACACCCCTCTTCTTGTGTGAGTAGATCCAGTGTGTGAAGAAGCTTGTGGTAATTGTCATTGGCCATTTCGAAAAGAAGGGAGAAAGTACAGTTGTGTAAAATCTCACCATAACAGTAGATGTCCAGCCAGTATATCAAAGCCTTTAGATCTTGTATGCTCCACATGTCAGACATATGCTCCCCACAAAGGACACAGGGCATAAAGGTGACATACAGACGCAGTTACCTAGAACTGAATTGCCCCAGTAGAGAACAATCTCCACAGGACAAAAGAAAGCTATGCATATCCAAAGGGAGAAAATGCAGATAGATAAAGGGGGAACCTCGGCCAGGAGAGTAACCAAATCAAAACCTAAAGAAAAAGGGTGGATGGAGGGAGGGACTGAATACTGCAACAGTGAAGAGAAGGACATCTACCGTTACAGCAAGATTTTACATAACTGTATTATGTCTTTCTGTATCACTGTTGCAGTATTCTTCACCTTAGGGAGAGTACAAAAGTTCAAGAAAAGGAGTGGGAGGTGAAAGACTGTGAAGAGCTCTCAACAAACTCATCAGGATGGCCTTAGCAAAGCCTGCTCTGGCCCTTGAAGCCATATCCAAGTTATAATGCTTAGTAAAGGTATCCAGGACCATGTAGCACCTTCAAGGACTGAACTGGTGTCCAAACCCTTGAAGAAAGCACCAGAACAGGCAACAGCCCTAGTGGAATGAGCTCTAACTGAAGTACACAGACACTTGCCATGAAAAGAATAACTGAAGGAAATGGCCTTAGATATTCAGGAGGAGATTGTTTGCTTAGAAACAGCTAAACCAAAAGTCCTGGGATGAAATGAAATAAAAAGCTGATCAGACTTATGAATGCTCTTAATTTTATCCAGATAAAACCTGAGCTGACTGTGCAAATCCAATGTATGCAGGCACTTCTCATTAGCAGACTGTGGAGAAGGAAAAAAAGGATGGGAGTTGTACTGCCTGATTTAAGGACAACTCATTAACAACCTTGGGCATAAAGGAAGGATTAGTATGAAGAGGCACCCTGCCTCTGTGAAAATAAAACAAAACAAAAGGAATGGCCATAAGGGCCTGAAGTTCAGAAACCCTCTGAGCAAAAGTAAGAGCAATCAATAAGACAGTCTTCCAGGTAAAGTATCACAGAAAAGCTGAAACTGAAGGCTCAAAAGGAGCCTGAGTCAATTTTTCCAAAACAAAATGAAGGTCCCAAGGAGGAAGAATAGACTTCCTTGGAGGCCTAAGATGCAGGACACATTTAAGAAATTGCTTGATATCACAACAAAAATCCAAAAGAAGATTCAAGAGCAAACAGGAAGAAACAGACGGGCATTCACAGAAGAATACGCCAAGCTAGACTGTAGCAACTCACACAAGCAATACAAAACTAGATGGATCTCCAATGAAAATCGTTTTCCTTTGGATATAGAAGACTGTCTGGGTTATGGATTTTCTTGCCCCGGTAAAACCCTGAGCACATTCTCAAAAAAGAGGTGCATAAAAGGGATCAAAACTCTATCATCCACAGTTTCAGTTAAAGAGTGAACAAGTAAGAATGGATGAGTGACCCTTGGTCCTGTGTGAGGAGGTCCAACCAGTGAGGTAACGTGGTGACTGCCTCTGGTCAGATGTATTAAGAGGGGGAACCAGTGCTGTCTTAGCCAAATGGGAATCACTAGCAAGATTTTTGCAGAGTCCAGCTGAATCTTCTTCAGGACTCTTGGAAGTAGAGGAAGAGGAGGGAATGCACAGAGAAACATCCCGTTCCTAGGAAAAGAATGGATTGGCACTCTGGAACAGAAAAGAGGGAGCTGCCTGCTCAGCACTGAGGCAAAAATATCTACCTGAGAAATACCCCTCCAATGGGTTATGTCCAGAAACACATCTTGGTGAAGCATCTATTCTTGAACCTGTGTTCTGAACCTGCTTAACGAGTCTGTCACTAGACTGTGGTCAGAAAAAATATACACTGCCTGAAGAGTTAAATGATAACTGACAGCCAGATCCCAAACTTGAAGAGCCAGCCTGCAGGACGAGCCAGCCTGTAGAGAAGGTAAGACTATGTGCCCCCCTGCTTGTTGACATACCACATCACTGTGGTGTTGTCCATGTAAACCTTCATGGGGCCTGGAGACAGCATGGAGTGAATAGCCTGAAGGGCCAGAATCAGAGCTCTCATCTCCTTGATATTGATGTTGATATGGTCTGATTCTGATTTCTGATGGGGGGCAGAGACACTGAACTTTTAGATGACCAAAGGAAGCTGCCCATCCCACATATGAAGCTTCTGTGAACAGTTCTTGAGAAGGAACTGGAGGCTGAAATTGCAGGCCTGGGTTGAGGGTAAATTGCAGAATTCACCACTCGAATTATTGCTTTAAACAAGGAAGGAGAGGCACTCTAAAATCCAGAAGGTGGAAATGGTGAAGCCAAACTGACTTGAGGTACCATTGAAGATTCTGCATATACAGCCTGGCAACTGGAATACAAGAGGCCATGAATCCTAAGGCCCTGAAGAAACTCCCTGGCTGGAATGGCATGCAGAGGAAGAAGAGACTGAAAGAAAGCTCTCAAGGACAAACTTTTTGAAGTGGAAGAGGGGCCAACACAGGCACTATCAGAATCCTACATTCCAGATACACATGATCCTAAAAAGGAGTCAGGACAGACTTTTTGAAGTTGCTAATGAACCCCACATTTTAAAGGAGAGATGTGGTGAACTCTACAGCCTGTAACAGGCAACTGGGAGAAGGTGCCTAAATCAACAGGTCATCTAAATAAGAAAAATTCTGAATGCCTTGGAGCCCACAAAAGGCAATCACAGGCGCTAGGCATTTTGTGAAATTCCTTGGAATAGTAGACAGGCTAAAAGGCAAAGCAGAGAGCTGAAAATAATAAGAAGAAACAAAAACTTAAAAACTTCCCGAAAAGAGGATGAATAGGAATGTGAAGGTAAGCATTCTACAGATCCAATAACACCAGAAAAGCCTATGGCAGTAACAGAAGAAACAAGGTTTGAAGAAAAAGCATCTAAAAGGGAGGAACCTTGAAAAAGGTATTAAGCAAGGAGGGATCCAGAATAGACCTCCAAGTGCCCTCCTTTTGAAGAACCACAAACATTCCACACAGGTCATGCTGGACAGGTAGATACATAAGCTTCCAATTCATGTCAAACCAAACCCTTCTCTAACCCTCTTCAAACTCAACCTAAAAGAATGGATG